>NW_017259337.1:707591-724014 GCF_001594045.1 Atta colombica | reverse complement strand
AAAACGTATCAGGCATAAAATATGCATACTATATTACATTACAATTTATAAAGACACTTTATTCTGTATTTTGATATATATATATATATATATATATATATATATATATATATATTACATTTTTAATTATTTTATTTTGTTTAAACACGATTTTTGTTATTGCAGACATTAATGTTTGAAAGTTTATAAAAAAAATTTGGCTTATGAATAATTTGGTCAACATTTCTTTCAATCTGCTAATTAACAAAAACAATAGATCTAAAATTTCTATGACAACTAAATCATTTTCTTCTTTTAGAGAAGAATCACTTCCAGAATACTTAACTCGTAATTAATTCCGGCGATTAAATACTGAAAATATCTCATTAACAGAGAGAGAGAGAGAGAGAGAGAGAGAGAGAGAGAGAGAGAGAGAGAAAGATTACGGCGAAAAAACTGATAATTTCACCTCGTTAATGTCATATGATTATCCGTACATGATATTAGATTGCCTTAGTATTGATATCATTATGAAATATTGACAGTTCATAACACTGCGAATAAGGTCGCGAGATATCATTATCGTATCGTAATATTATCATCACCAATAGTATCATTCGTTATTTATCGCTGACGTTTATTTCTCAAGTACAGTGCAATGAAATTTATGATGAAATTATCCTGGTGAAAGTAAATAATTTATAAGCATACAGGTTCTAAAGAGATGCAAGAAAATTAAGTAGGACACTTCTCGATCGAAATAAGATTCGTAGAAAACAAACTTTTAATATTTATAGAAGAGCGCGTTTGAACACTTGTTGATGTAACCATCGAAAGAATTGATGACGAAATGCGCTGCACATAATACCTACTGTCAGATTATGATTCGTATTACAATGAATCAAGTTTAATACCGATTAAAATTCGAAAATTTGAGAGGTTTACTAAGCGTTTTATTTTTTTTTCCGCGCTATGTTTATTATGCAATCGCATAAACCTGACAAGTTGACGTGGAAATAACAATTGTTTCCTTGTTACAGATATGGCACAAGCAATGTTTCAAGTGTCAGGGCTGCGGTATGACCCTGAATATGCGGACGTACAAGGGTTTCAACAAACAGCCATATTGCGAGGCGTAAGTAGGAATGTTATATGTTTAATTTCTTGTTTATGTGATCGTATATTTGTCATGCCTCTGATGAAATTCGCGTTCCATTTTATTGCAGAAAGAAAGTTGACCCGTGAAAACTGCTATCTGCGAGTCGGACTGTTTGTCGCGTTCTCTTTTTTTTCTGTCGCATAATAAGCTGTTTTATGCAACCAAGTTAATCGTGATAACTTAACACTTGCTGGCATTGCTTGGAAAAACCTTAATAGAACACAAAAAGTGAACAAGATTATTTTTTTAATATTTTGCATTCTACATTGGAGAGCTAATATTGGCTGTTTTTATGTGTTTTATTTTATGATTATTGTTTTACAGTATTTTAATTTGAACTGATTTCATCATATCATATTTCTGTCCTTGTTTAGTTAATTAAGAACGTATGAATTATCTTCATAATTACTGACTTATTCGAGCAGAAACATAATTGCTGTTCTCTTCCCGCATTTTGAGCACCCTATAAACATCATCTTCGAGTAGAATCCAACACATGAAATATTTATTCAAGATTCTTAAACGCGCAATTTTATTTCGTTATTTCTGTTGTGAGTACACTTGGCACTCATGAGAAGGGAAATGCAACATTGATGATTAGCGATGCTAATGGCACACGCACGTACCTTGCGGGCTCCTCGAACCTGCACGGACGCATAGCAATAACGCGACGTTTAATATCCGATGAACAACGGACTGAAGACTCGCGAGAAGAGCATACGAGAGGAAAATAGCCGTTCGTTCTTTCGTTCGCGCGATTGCGATTCTACGATAGTCAAACGTATACCGTATTGCAGGCATGTCGACGCAACGAAAGCGCACGAGCGAGCATTCACGTGGCCGAGAGATAATGGTTGTCGTCCAGAGGATCCTCCTTTCGAGCGCAGCGAGGAAACTTTTAAACACGCGCGTGTCCTTTTACACGTCGCCGGTAGCTTCGCATAAGCTCCGCTTCACCTATCCTGCTTGCAGCAGTGCTCGCATGAAATCGCCATGCAGAATAAATATCATTTTCTACGCCTAGAATCAATTATTCCGTAGTGACGTTTTGCGTGTCTGCTCGTCTCGCAAATTAAACGCGCTTTCATTCAAATGAAAAATTAAACTGGAAAGCAGTATGTTACCATCTACGTTTGAATGCATTACATGATATTTTTTTCAATTGTTAACGGTGACTATCAAAGTAATACTAAAAATTCTAGGTGATGTATTCATGTATTTATACACGTAACATATATCCATCTATATTAGAAATAAATTCAAATGCACTTTTAAACAGAAAAATGCATTTCAAATTGAATATAATGAGTTGCGTGATTGAGAGAGATCATGCTTGATCAAAGCAACGTAATAATTGATCGACGAAAAGTCTATTCCAGTTCTATTGCGGATATTCCTGTTCCACTTAATTTTATAATTTTGATATAACGATGTGTAAACATACATTACATATATTACTTATATAGCAGAAAGATTATACTTATATTAGCTTTTAATTAATATCGAATGATGGATGAATATTCCTCATCGTTATTTTGCTTCATCGTAATAAAAAAAATAAGCCGCTGCTTATTTTGAGAAATATTTGAGTAAAGTATTGGTAAAGTAATCATTAGGACGTTAATAGCAATGACTAAAAGATTTCGTCTTGCGACAGTCCTTTACTTATTTCAATGAAACCAGTAATAATCATAAATTAATCCTTTCCTGTCGCAATCAAAGTGCTATCTTGAATGAAGAAAAATCATGATTCAAGTGCGTGAAAGTTTTATGAGATAAGACGAAGAAAAAAATGTATAAAGAAAACCGTAGCGATAACGTTTATCTTAGTCAGAATTTCGAGTTTCGTGTTAAGTATAAGACATTCATCATGATTTGAAAGTAATTAGGATCGTCGGGCGACACAGCGAAAGTAACTTTGCGTTGCGGTTAATTTCGTGACCCCGACGGATATTAATTGTACTATTTTTGTGCAATGGGAGATTCCGAGGGGAAGCGTGTAAAAGTTCCTAACGTTTTCCTGCGATAACCTCCTAACATCTTTTTATCAATTTTTTTAATATTATTTGATTCGTTAACATTTGACTCGAAACTATTTTTTTTATTATACTTACATTATAAAAAAAAAATACACATTACTCTAACAGTATATTTTAAGATAAAATTTACGAACCAAATTTACAAAAAAAATTCCAAATAATTATGTAATATTTTTTAGATAATCAATCCTCCTTTGTGATTGTGATAGAGATTAAATTATTTTGATAATGCGTTAGAGGATCATGTATTTATTTAATTAATTTCTTGTCTATCTCAATCTTTGTAATTCAATTTATTGTTGACGATAATCGAAATGCACTATGGTTTTCTCTGTGCGCCTTCGTCTTTTCATATCGGTATGCCACGTTGCACCAAGAGATACGAGTCCGTGACTCGTACAGTATTCCGGTTGTGCATCGCGATGACGAAATCTCTGAGTCGCGATTCGAATCTGCATTTCTTTCTTCTTACGTACGGTCTTCTCTTCAGCACTTATATGGCATATAATATGCTTCGTAATGACAAGTAATTCGTTCTAGACGCTCCAATCCTTTTCTCGCCGAGAAAGCGTCATCCAATATATTCACAAAAGGAGAACACGAATGCGTAAACTACAAATGGAGAAAAGTATTTATGATTGATCATAGAGTTGTCATAAATGTTAAAAGATCACTAAACAGGATACAATTACTTACAATTTAAAATTAATTTGATAAATTATTGCAAGTCTTATTCAAGAATTTTGAAGCAGAGTTTCTGCTTATTTTTTAACATTTAAATATATATCACATGTTCAATGTTTTTACTATTAATCATGTTTTAAAATATGAAATAAAATTTAAACTTTAAAGTAATCACACTGTGATTTATCATACAAATTATACGTTATGTTATAAAGTTATGAGCGATTATTCAAAAGATATGACTTTTCGATAATTTACTTGGGCCTATTATATCTCCTTTTAAGCATCTCACATAAACGATCATTGCATTTTATCGCTTAGAAAGTTTGCTTACTTGACGTAAAGCTGCATTTATTATCTGCTAGAGGCATTTGCCTTCATTGAAATTCATTTTAAAAAATGAGCACGAAGTCAACGACACTATGCGGATAATGTCTCATCGAAAGAATTTTGTATTCCGCGTACAGCAAGCGGGGTATCAGCGATGCGTGTCAAATCAGACGATGTACTGAATAAGTAAAACCGAACATGTGTGAGCTGCGAGATTCATTCATTCGTCTGTTTCCTTCTTATATCTCTCCCTTATGCTATAATTTTATCTTTCTCGTTCATTATCTTGCCCCTATGCGAGCCCCAATCTTAATTCATTCTCAATTTATTTTTACTCTCACATTCCATGCAGTTGTATAGTTATTTATTCCTCTGCACTAGTTTTAAAGTATTATAAACTGAAATTGGAAATTTATACTTATAAAAGTGAATTGTATGCGTATGAGACAGTTTGTTGTCAATATTTATATTTAATAATATAATTTTATAATTAAAATGAAAATATTTTCATTTATCTTAATTATTTTTTAAAAGCTAGTTTTTTATTGAAACAATTTTTTATCCAGATTTCTGAATCGCTACATTTTTTATATTACTTTCAAATATAATATAGAAAAACCAGTGATTTTTTCATACTTTTTTAATTTTCTTAAAAAATACTTAAATGTGTAATAGATTCTCAAATATAATAGCGATTAAGTATCAATTAATAAAGTAAATTTTTACTCTCTGAAACTTTTAGAGATGAATCTCACTTTGATGATTAAAATCTCACTCTTAAAAATTGAAAAATTGAACCATTCTTTTCCAAGACCAGCTCATTTTTCATTTACTCTTTAGAGTGAGATTTCAATTTCACTTCAAAGAATTTAGAGAATATATAATCGTGTCTTGCGTTATTTCAAATATATGCCATTTTAGTAAAATATTCATAAAACATTTAACAATTTAAAAGTATTTTCGTACGTTCACAAAATTTTATAAATTGAATATTTGTTTTATATAATGCAACTACTAGATATTATCAGCTTAACAGCTGTAATTATTATGGCAGCATAATTTAACAATGTTGAGCATTAAATGATAATTGTAAGCATTTTTATTCTTTCATTTAATTAATTCTTATATTCATGTACATATCTTTATCTCCCTTTCACCTCTACTCGAAGCTATTCATTACGAGTGCAGCTATTCATGTCGAGTGTAATCTGAGACTAATTAAAAATTTTGTTTTTGCACATCGTTCGACTATTCGGGGTTTTCAAAGAGGGGTATTGCGAATTAAATAAAGTGGTCTCTTCACGGATATAACATTATATGATTAAAACACATGTTCCGGACTCTCTTAGCTCATATATGCACGTCTCGCCGACAGGCTATACATATACGTCGAATTAAGCGCTCTACCGGATAGTAAAAGAGAACACGTGTGGAGACCTGCTTGTGCATTTTTTTTTCAGTCTGTCTTTTTTTCACATTTGCGTTCCTTCTTCGTACTTTAGTTTTGCTACATCGTGGGCGC
Organism: Atta colombica; assembly: GCF_001594045.1. Taxonomy (NCBI): domain Eukaryota; kingdom Metazoa; phylum Arthropoda; class Insecta; order Hymenoptera; family Formicidae; genus Atta; species Atta colombica. The sequence goes on along the minus strand of NW_017259337.1, from coordinate 718,301 downwards.
GAATACAGAAGTATACTTTTCTTTAAATAGAATTTTTCTATTCCAAGCTTATACTTTTTTCAGATGTGTTAAAAATGAAACATTTATGCAAGAAAATTCCGGTCAAAATTCCGGTTTTTATCAAAAGCATTGACTCGTTCGTAAAAAAATTTATATTTTAAAAAAAGCGCGGTTTTTCTTCAGATATTCTGTTGCTTAGTAGGTATTCTTTCTTCGTTGTATTGTATAATTTTCTTCTCATCTTTTTCGCATTCTATATTATTTTTATATGTAGTCATGTCTTCCCAAATTTTAATAAAGTACGAATGATATCATCCATGACTGTTGTTGGTTCACCGCGAATGACTCATTTCCTTCGACGATAATCATTTCTATTTAGTGGATGCAACTTAAATCACACGGCAATTCTATATGTATATTTAACTACAGATTAGTAACATTTACCTTGTTTACAAAAGGAGAAAGATTATGTCCAATTCATTGATATGAACAGAAAATAAATTATATATTTATCTTTTAATCTAGCGCGTGCATTAATTTTGAAGAAAAAATTGTTTTTTATGTGTACAATCACGTTTAAATCGTCTTACATTTTTATAATTGCGAAACTTTGCTAAATTACTCATGTGATTTAGAATATACAAAAAATAAATTGCTATATCATTTTGTATTGTTATTGTTGTGATAAAAATGCTTTTCGCGAATTTCATATTTCAGTATTTCTGTCAGCTTAATCCAAACTCGCATGGCATCGTATGACACCAAAATATTACATATTCGAGTTTCTGCAGTGAACTTCCTGCAACAAACTATTGCTGCTTCATTACTTTTTTGATACTAAAAAAGAGATTATTTTTCGCTTTCGAAAGGATTATGTTTTATTTAGCATTTCATCAGAAATTTTTGTAATCCAATATTTTTTATAAAAATATATTCTTTAACGTTATTATTTTACATTTATTATTTTTTAAATTATTTTTAATCTACTGTTTTTGTATCGATTTGATTTTCTTCTCTGATGCGTATATATGTCTTTTATACTTTATTTTTACATCTTATTCTTATATTTTTGTATAACTATGGATTTTGAAAGTATTTATTTAAAAAAATATGTATATATTTGAATTTATTATTCAATACATTTATTATATTTTTACATTTTGGTTAGAATATTTGAATATATATATTGGGATAGTGAGATAACTTTTTAACAAAGTGTAATGTAATGCAAACGTGTCCATGCCGAATCTCATTTGGCAGTCGTTTGCCTCGACGGCGAGTAGATGGAACAGGAAACGCCGCCGCCTGTCACGTCGTACTTTTAGCTTCGAACAATTTAACAGCTAGTCGTAAAGGGGTGCCCAGCCTAGCGTGGCCTGTCTGCATGTCTACAGTGAACCGACCTTGTCCCACAATGCATCCACCTCTGGACCCCGCGCTGTCACTGCGGGCGTATGAAATTTTTGTAGCACATTATATTATATTATTATGCAAAGTTCGTATCTGTGTGCATGGACAACGTACGCACCTTACGCACCGATTTCCATCGCTCACGGAAATCCACGATTAAAAGCAAATCACTACAAACGCATTTCCATCCGGTATTTATCTCCTCTGCGTAACATACACAACGTGCGATTTATGCGAATCGTGCAAAATGAGTAGCATATAAGTTTTCAGCACGATATCGAAAGTGAGTGCGTAAAACTTTGCATAAATTAAGTACTTGCATGAGATTCGCGTTATTACGTTGGAAAGGGAGAGTCGCTAGATTCTTTTCAACACGATAGCCTTTTCTTTTTTACTAGATTGAAACACCGAGCATCGTGTTATATTGAGAAATAATCTTGAAAGTAAAGGTCTGTAATATACGATTTTTATAATTTATAAATCCTTATAGGTATATAGGTATATATATTATCAGAGAAAAAAAAGTATCTTGAACTTTCATGAGACAGTTTTCTGTTGAGAAAATAATATCTCTATTGAAAGGTTAATATTTGTAAGGATAGCTAACTTATATTATACCTATATATTATATCTGGAGAAGCGTATAATTTTCTGCAAGTTACAATAATTAAATTACAAATAATTGCCGATTATGATATGAGTTATATTTCTTAATCGAATGAATTGTAAAATGCCTAATTTCGCCAACAGTTCAGTTAAATTTACATTCCATTTTTATTGTGATTATATAAATTATTATGACATAAAATAATATAAATAATTATGTGAAATATTTTACTATATATATTTAAATTATTTAAAGAGTCGTATATATTGTGTATTTAAAAAGACATATATATATATATACACACACACACATATATATATATTATATATATGTTTTTGTATTTAAAAAATATTTTTTTAGAGATATAATAAGAGGATAGAAAAGAACAAACATTATGATACTTTTACAAGGCTTACAATTTGTAATACGTATTTTTTCCGGACGTTTTCTACTCTTTGTGTTGACCTTCGTGAGAATTTCTAGAATGCGGACACAGATACGGTTTCGTTTTGTTGTCACGATTGACGTGCAGCAAGTTTCGAAGCTATCTGAGATTTAACCGCAGTAACGGAATCCAATAGACCCGCCCTGAAATTTCTCCTGTGGCAAGAAACATTGCGCGAGACTTCATGAACTTTGTGCGCATCGATATAATATTATACGTAATCACTCTCACGAGAAATGTGGTTTTGAGTCTTGCATTTACTGCCATTTATCCCACTTTTCTGTTTGTCCTGAAAGAGAAACACTTTATGAAATTTTATACAAGGTCGAGAATATATAATTTAAACATAGAAATCCTTAATTTTCGAATAAGGATAAATAAGATTTGAATATAAAGATAAAATATTTTCAATTTTAATATATTTAATTATTCAATTAATATTGAATTTCAATTCTTAAAAAATCTAATGGCAGAAATGTATGCGTTAATAACTCGGCAGATATATCAAAAGAAAATTAGGAAAAAATTATTTTATGTTTAAGAAACTTGTGATAAATAATTATAAATTAAATTAATACAATAAAATTTTGAAATTCTATATAGTTCTAGACGATTCAGTAAGAAAAATTAATTATATAAGCGATTTAAGGAAGGAAACGAACTTACATAAAGAGTTTCATAAAATATTCGATTTGTTTAAATTTGTTCATATTATCAGATCGGATGAGTCTTTAAACTTTATTGCTAATGTAACTAATGTGTTTAATATGTATAGCATTGTGCATGTTTAAATATTCGTTTATCAAGCGTATTATGATTCTTGGCTGTAATTTATCAGTACTGTCTCGTTGCTGCTATTTGACCGGTGTGATAACCAGGTGCAACAAATGTTATCCTTTCCAATACATTGGTGACACTTCCATATATAGTATTCGATAAATCAGGCATGCAGTATCGCGTGACGCTGTTAAGTAATCTGAAGAAGCTTCACTGAACAATAAAATATGAGAGAAAGATATACGTACCTAAATTTCTGTCGCACCATAATTTGATTAGTATTTACAATATCATCGATAAATATTAACTTAAATTTTGTTATTATATTCTCGAAAGGTTATATAATTGTTATACATCATCACATTTAATACCGAATTAAATTCGGCCACATATGTTGTGTAAAATAGATCTTTTTTTAAATGAATATTCATTGTATATCAGATGCGTCATGATCCTACGAGTGATTTAATTATTTTAAATTTATGCTCTGATGAAATGTTTCTTATTTTATTTGCGCCATATGTTATGTTGGCAAACTCATTTTCTGCTTAATTGTAAAATACGCCCTGAGTGCGTCAGAAAAATTCGATAAATATTACGGACGTATATCATAGTACGTAGACAAGCGTTTGTTAAGAGATTAGTCATCGTACATATACATACGTGGTTAAAATGATTCAATGAATCACTTCGTTGCGTATTAATCGTGGTCGTATAGTCCGTAGAGTCAATCTCTGGAAAAAAATCATATAGTCTCGCATACATATTTATAAATTTTTATCTTAAAAGAAATTTCTTTTATTGTTATTATATGATAGGATCATTTAGGCGCATATTAAATCATAAATTTTAATTATTAACATTTCACAAGTAGATTTCTTACAAAAATCTTATTTTTTATTAAATGTGATAATGACGTAGAATATTTAACATATTTAGAAACTAATGCATTTTTATTCCGTTGACCAATTTTTAATTATAACTCTATATTATATTTAAATTTCCGTTGAGCTATCTGAAAAATTGCGAGGTACATGTTATTTTTATCTCATATTTATCTATTGTATTATTATCTGTATTCTGTCGTATATATAATAATTGAAAACATGCAACAGAGTCATACGAGAAGACATGAGCCGCATTGTTTTCCAATTTTCTTTCGTTTATGGCCATTCTCAACGTTATTTTTAGCGAACTTCCTCTTTTGCCACGCTAAATTCAAGGAACTCGGATGCGCATCGGTCGACAAGATAATTCTTCCTCCCTGGGCACGTAACAATGCCTATCCCTCGTCTTCTTTGAACAAAGAGAGTCAAGAGTGCATGTCTATTATTCGTGTACGGTACGCCGGAGTATTACGTAATCGCGTGGCACAATTACCGGGTCAGACAACGCGGCCCGTATATGGGAAACGAAGTCGTGACACAAATCTCGATTGCGTTTTATGTATACGCCGGTTAATTCTCGCGCGTTATACGATTTACACAATTTACTTTCGATAATCATTTCAGACACATTGTCCAAAATACGATTAATTAACATCATAAAAGATGTAATTATTAAGAATAGATTTATTTAAAGAAAAAGAATAGCAGTCTCATTTAATTTGTAATATGAAAAATATTTTTATATAAAAAAATAATAAATTAAAAATTATAAGTTTTTATAATTTTATAAGTTTTTTTATATACATATATGCACTTTTAGTATATAAAACGTGATAAAAATATACATAGAAAGTTGCAATAGGTAACAGGTTAATGTACCGGAATTTTCAATTATCAACACAATGCTAAGCATTTCCTTAATTGCGTCAGTACCGGCATTTTTTAATGCGGATCGCAATACGATATTGTCGATACATTCACGCATGTCACTGAAATTGCATTCTCACGCGTGTCATTTACTGCAGGCGCACGTATCATTATGCGTTCACGCACTGATTTCTATTTCGTTAAATAAGCACCGGACAGTTATCTGTGCCATAATTAAATCGGTCGTTTCTAAAGGAGGTTTCTATCGAATTTCACTCGACTCATCCGGTTATCGATTGATTAATAATTATCCTTATTTTACGTTAACACGCGTCATGCACAGCAAAAAGCGTTTTACGCATGCGAGGCGAATAATCCGCTTAAAATAGCAGCTTATGCACGCTCAATTCGCTGAAATGTGTTAATCGCGTCATAATTAAGACTAGGCATACCTTTTTTGCCCGCCTAATTAATAATTATAATTACGTCACGAGGCACATACTGCTTGTCCAGAATGTCAAGTAATAATTATTTATCGAGCAATATAACTTAGAATTGTTGCAATTAAATATATCTTGTCACCTAGAGTACTACATATAATATTCATTTCATTAATGTATATATGTATTACTATTATAATATTAATCTAAAATATAAAATAGCGTCGAACGAAAGATGTAATACAATTTTTTTAATAATAATTTGAATAATAAATTAAAATTTTTTGAGATTAAAATTTTTCCTCTAAAGAAATAGATTAAACTAATTTTAAAATTTTCTAATTAAAAAGTCATATTTATACATACATTCCTAATTAAAGTTCGTACATTATACGTGCATGCGTGCGCGCGCGCGTGTGTGTGTGTGTAAAAATTTAGAATATAAGTTTCATGCGTTTAATTCCGGGCAGACATTTGTAGTATGCAGTTGTAGATAACGCTGTTTCATAGTGTAGTGTGATAATAACAAGAATGCAAATATCGTTATCACACGTACGAGACACCGGTGCATCACACATTTTGTATGTCATGTATGATGTAGCAAATTCGGATTTTTCGAAACTCAATGTCACACAATTGCATAATTGTGACATCGACGAATGTAAATTATTTTTTTACTATTTTCCATACCTACAATTTAACTATTATAATCGACGTACTACGCGAAGGATGCTCACGATAAGACTGACGTCATTGACCGCTTGTCGTTCACTTGGAACTTGCATTAGTCAGCGAACTTACACGTTTCCTTTGTGTAGGAAGTCACCCCGAGGGAATCCGTGTAAAATAATGCGAGAGGCTTGTATATGCGAGATATTCTCGTTAAAAAGAAAGAGAGAGAGAAATACGAAACTGAAACTCATGTGAAATACGACGTACCGGGTGTTGCGAAACGGTGCTTTAAACTCGAAGTGACTTGCTCATCTTGCATGAGTTTAAATGCTCCATGAATGAATCCTCGCTCTTTAATGTTGGCTAGATAATTTCTTACAACAATATCGATAAAATTTTTCACTTTTTTTCTTTCTTGGCAGGCACATACCAAAAGCCAAAGCCACCACAATGGCGGAAACACCGGAGCTGAAGCGTATCGCGGAGAACACGAAGATACAGAGTAACGTTAAGTATCATGCCGAGTTTGAAAAGGCGAAGGGGAAGTTTACGCAAGTGGCGGACGATCCGGAGACTCTCAGAATTAAACAGAACAGCAAGATCATCTCGAATGTCGCTTATCACGGCGAGCTTGAGAAGAAGGCGATCATGGAACAAAAGAGGACAATGACCGGAGAAAATGGCGAGCAAATAGGTAGGTGGTAAACTCTTTAACGGTATTTGCATATAACGGTTTTTTCTATTATGATGATATTATATCTTTTTAATGCATAATAAAATGGGAAATATAATTATATATATTTTTACGATTTTTATTATTTCGTTACTGTATCGTTTTAAAATTATAACAATAAGTGTGTAAAACTTTATTGCCAAACTAAAAATATCATGTTTGTTAAAATAAAATTTGTTGAATGATTTTTAACGCACTAACATTGGAAAAATGCTATTGACGTAATTTGTGATTTGATTAAATTATTGGGGATAATCTAAACATAAATTTGTAAATTGGGAATTCTTTTTTATTTATATATCAATGTGTTTTTATAACAATTATAATTTATACAATTTCTTAAATAAGTTACCTAACATTTTGTCTATGATTTTAATCTTAATAATAATATAATTACATGTTCAATTTTTAACATCTCAACTGTTAATTAACGATTACATAATAGTATCTATCTGTAATCATCAAGTTGCAGATTATACATTATGTATCAGTATTCGTGAATTTATTGTGTACCAGTGTACTATTTGTTCACATTTCATTTACAAAATTGTGTATTAAAAATGACATAATCATGAATACACACGTATTGCTGCAATCAATCCACCAAAACGACAATGTAAAATTCAGACAAAATTTAGATTCTTATTGCATTATTTTTTTCCATATTCATGATTCCATTACACACACATAATACCGTTCATGGTGGGCAGATCGCAGAATGCTTCTATTAAACGTATCGCTAGTCTTTTTCGTGCATTGTTGATATAGAGTACGTAGAGTACACTGACGGTACGATCGCACCTGCGTCGAGCATAAACGCCAATCCGCCGCCTGCAAGGACGGCAAATTCGCCGGTACAGAGGACACCAGGTAGGATCGCTGATTACGATCCCCTTAGCGAAGCGAGGCCGAGTCCCTATTCCGCAAGGCAAGCTGCTACCACAGTCATTTATACGAGCGACAAGGGACCAGGTGCGTTTACCTTCGCGGCTACAATCGTTGCAGCAACCTTTCGCTATGTAGAGAGAGACGTCGCATGACTATATTATTATAATATAGAATAATTTGAGTAACTTGTAGAAAGATTATGTAATACTATATAACATTAATATTATTATTATTATTATTATGGATTGTGATTTGCATATTTAATACGTAACATTATTTTTGGTATCTGAATTTTAATGCGATTAATGTTTACGATCAATTTGATATTTGATTATACATTCATAGTTATATCAAAAGCCTATATGGCTGCGTCTTAATAATTAAGATTCGTGGAAGATGGAAACGAAGAAAGAATTTTAATAATGTATATTTTTTTATTGAGATGTTTTTTACCTGAGGTCGCATTCTGCAGTCTATTCTGCCTATTTTATGATTGCGTGGGATAGAATTCGTGTCCCTGTATGATAATAGGTTTCAATAGATCGTGCTTTAATCGAATTGTTGTTTAGAAAGATAATTTTAGGAAGACAAACGCTTAGCTATTCCTATTGTAACGCCAGACTTATATTATGATCGTGAAATCACCTAAACCATTATTGTCGCTCGTCAGACTTAAACGCTCGCATCATTATGCTTTTATCGTCGTTACACACGATTCATCACAAAGACAAATTGTCGAAGCAATTTGCACTGGAATTAATCGTTGCGACATCACCGCGTGCACCTCGTTGGGAAAATAGAAAGTGTAATCGTCTCTTTGTTTAATGTTTCTCATTCTGCGGTTCCGTGTTCGCTCTTTGCTGAACCCACGGAATAATTCATGTGGCAGATCACAGGATCGCACCAAGTAACAATTGTTACTAACTGAAGAACAAAAGGGTGTTGATTACAGAACGAATTATGCGTTTCTAATAGAGTATACAAATGTAGAAAGTTGTAAGTTATACGTTGCTCATAAAAGTTCGATGTGTTTGCAGTGACGAATCCACCGACACGAAAAATTGGCTCGGTTGCTGACATCGATCCAGTGAATGAATATTACGGATCGTTAACGCCGGCTACAACGATAAATAATAATCAGCATCAACCTCAACATCAATCACCGCCACCGCCCTCCAACGTCGGAGTAAATATCTTTTTTATTACTTATTGTCGCATTGTGTTGTCTCTTATGAGTTATTTGTAATATAATCTTATGTGTTTGCTAATCTAAGAAAGATTTCATGGAAAGAGTTTATAATTTTACAAATTACACTTCTTAAATGAGCTTCTTAAATTATTGTGACAAAAAGCATAAGTAAAAAAATGTGTATAGAATGCCAAATGGATGTTTTACATATCTTTTTTTTCTATAAAAATGTATTTTTCGCAGAGAGTGTACAGAGCGATGTATGACTACGAAGCGCAAGATCTCGATGAGGTGAGCTTCTGCGACGGTGATTTAATTGTCAATTGCACAGCTGTCGATGAGGGTTGGATGACTGGATTGGTGCAGCGTACCGGACGACACGGCATGCTACCCGCTAATTATGTCGAACCGGCGCAGATTTAAACGTTCTTTCTCATCTCGAGCTTCCATTTGCTAACTGTTGCCACCACTTCGATCAGAGCACTTAATTAGGCGTTTTGCCGAAGAAAGAGACGATGTTAAAAAGAATTACGTGATACAATACTCGAGATAGCGCTTCTACTCGGCTCTTATTATTCGGCTGAAATAAAGTTTGATCGAAACGGCGCACTGTCATCTTAGAAAATCAGATAATTAGATATTTTAATTATTAAAAACTTTTATTAAGAATCTTGATATTTTGATATAAATTTGAAATTTTATCTTGATATCAATTGAATTTCATGACATATATTTGAATAAAGTATATTCAAAATATATTGATAAAAGAAATAGAATATCGAAATTAATTTTATAAATGCTCAGAAATATATTTCATGAGTATCCAAGTTGAGTATTCTCAGCTTCTAGATGACAATATGTAGCTTCATATGTTAGAATTCCATGATGGGACCAAACACACACTGCGATAAATTGTGTCGATTACAATTAAAATTCTGACAGCTTGTGAAGTGACATAAGCCTTGACCAACAATTAAGACGAATTAAGTATAAGATATATCTTCCATGAATGCAGTTTTCTGTAAAGCGTCACTTACTTTTTTGCTATTACGTACAGTTATTATTATTCCTCCGTTTCCATCTTTTTAGAGTTTACATTATACAATTAGAATATAAATATCAAGAAAAAATAATTGATTCAATTAACGATTCTTTACGAGCCCTTTTTCTGATAATCGTTATTTTTATTGACGAGAATTTTATGTTATTTGTTATTCAATATAAACTCTGACTAACACATTAGTATCAATTAGGCAGATTTTTATGTTTCGACCATTTTGCATTTATATTTACTATTCTTATGTATTGTATTATTCTATATTCTTATCTTTGTAATAATATACCTTTTCAATTTTTTTCGGAGATGTTCATAAAAGTATTTAGTTATAAATTTTTTTCTAGTAATGAAACATAAGACAAAATCTTCCCTTATATTCGAAAAAAAATAATGTGCCTTATACAAATAGACTGCTAATTAGTTGCGGTATGGATTTCTTATTATAATGTAAGGTGCATGAAAAAATGCATCGGTATACAATATTTAAAGAAATACCAACAAATTTTTTTGCTTGCCGCATTAATATAGCTTGATTTGATGTGAAAAAAACTAAGTGATACAAGTAATGCCTTTCCTCCTAAAGATAAAGCAATTAAATTAAAATAATGAGGAAAATAATATTATTGATGACGCAAAAGATGCTGACACTTGCCTATCTTTTTAATAAAATATGAAATATCGTTATATACTGTTGATTTTGAATTAACGATATTAATATAAATTAATTAATCAATATTT
>NW_017259337.1:690133-707491 GCF_001594045.1 Atta colombica | reverse complement strand
TATATATATATAAATATATGCTTCATATTTCTTATTTCCAAATTGCATTTACGTTGTTGATGTAAGTTATTTTATTATTCGGCGATTCTGAGGTTACACGAATAATATGAAAATTTTTGATAGAAAATTATTTGATATTTAGTTTATTTTAATGTCAAGCTCTTTTTGTGAAATTCATATTTCAAAAGCGCAGTATTATTCGTGTTGGCTAACATGACTATTAAATCTTTTAAAATAGATTTGTTTACTTTGGTTCATTGTTTGTTATCGTGTAGTAATAAATTAAATTGATCGTTGATAGAATGTAATGTTTACTATCACGAAGTGCTTTTTAGTGTCTTGTTATTATATTTTTAAATTATAAATGTCAAACTGGTTCCTCAGAAATGTATGTACATCTCATTTACCTGAATAGGCAGATTATATTATGGAACGATGTCCGATGGAACTGTACAGATTAATGAACCATGTAAAAGTTATATAAGTGTTATCTGTGAGTTACACGTGATGTCGTTTGAACTCCTTTATGAACGAAGAGAATGGATATTTTTGGAAACATGTTATGTAGCACTCTTGTAATTATTAGATCGCTGATAAGAGGATTTCATATTTTAATTGCAAGATACAGAAATATATGTTAGCGTTGTGTTTAGACAAATATTATATTATCATAGCAAATCATAAATAATGAATATGTATGTTATGTAAATCTATGGTTCATTATTGGTAATTGCACTTTCTTTAATCGATGAAATTCCTTTCTTCATTCTGAAAAATTCCTAGTTTTCATTCTTAAAGAAACGAGTCACAAAGACTTGTATCATTTTTTACCACCGTTTGTGTAATTTATTTTTATTCGCATGTGCTCAGTTTAATCATAAACTTGTATTATTACAAATATTCACTTACAAATATTCACAAAAAAGGAGTCCTTTCATTTATATAATGTGTATCGTTTCATTAAGTTAAATATATTATGTATTGTTTCTTCAGAATTTAACAAATAACTGTTTTTACATTTAATTTTCTAATATGATATATTTATATTTTGCTTAAAATATTTAACACGACTGCGTGATAAGTTTTAATATCACGATGATAGAGAATTTAATTGTTATTTGAAGAAATATTGCAAATTCCACGGACGCCATTAGTATTCAGCATTGTCGTAAAGTAATCAATATTCATGTAACAGATGCTCGTGAATTGAATTAACTATGAAATAACATTACAGTAAAATAAATATTAATATGACGTAATTTCAAAAGCGAGTAAAACATTTTAGTATGCAGAGATATAAAATATGCATATTTATTGAAAGTAATATAAATACAATAAAATGATAATTATCACATAAGATAGTCAAGATCGCTTGCATCGAGTGCATGTTTGAAAGTCTCTGAGCTTGGTCCATCACAAGATTTATCGTCAATCCCGATAACTTGCGTGATCATATTTGATCGTCAAACCGTTGAATTAACATTTGGAAAAGATTAAAGACTAAGATATACAATTTTCAGCATTTAGGTATGTTGCCAAAAGCCGTAGATGTATCGAACTTGATCGACCTCGCAATTCGATCATTTCAAGCGTACCTTTTTATTTGTAATATCATTCTATCTTTATTAGACTTCATTTCTTTCGCATCATAATCCAGCCCAGATTGCTTTGCAAACTTTTCTAATATATCATAGAAGCAATTTTATATGCTATAATGAACACTATATCTCATTCCTTATGTTAAAATGAGATATTTCAGCAAGTCAATCGGTAATTCAATCAATATTTTGACACAATACTGCACAATACAACATAGAAGCATGAACAGATGAGGATAATATATGGTATTTCTTAATATATAATGGAAAGAAACTTAAGCGTTAGCCTGATTAATTAGACCGCACTGTCTAATCGTATGGTGGAATGTGCAAATATAAAGAAGATTCATGGTTAATGATGAATGTTAGCGCTGCTTCTTAAACGAAATAGAAATGTTATAAGCAGGAAATTTGTCGTTTTTTTGTTGATGTTAATCACTCCAACATTATTAATTTTTTTAAGCCCGTTGGTAGATACAAATTATTGTAATTATATCAAGAATTTGTACAGTTCATTTTTATTTCCTGCTTATATAAAAGTGTTTTGAACACATTTGTCGCATGAATTAGGATGTTATATTTAAGGCCATATGGACTTGATTTCGAATGAGGACAATTTAACTTTCGAATACCGTTTTTGGCCCGTACTTTTTTTTGGTTAATGAAACAATGCGACTTTTAGTATCCTGCATAAATTGTGCAATTGAGCTAGCAAAATGAAAATAATTAATTTTTAAGCAAGAAGTTTCTTAGTAACCAATGTCGTTACAGAAGCTATGCGAATTATAGGGAATAATACAGATCTCGATGGAAATAATGAAATTTATTGGACGTAAGGGATAAGACACCTTGCTGTGCAGGGATAATACAAGCACAGGTAACAGAATCAATGTTGCAATAAATCGTCGTCATCATTGAACGGGAATCATGCCAGGTATTGGAAGAGTACGTATATATTTTTGCTTCCAAAAAATCTTCAGAAGCACAATTTTTTTTTATACGATCTTACCGCCGTTCAAAAAGGTTCCTTTCCCGATTTCTATGTAAAACTTTACAAAAGATGCTGGACGAGCTCAAACGTAGATTTCGATCGAGTTGGAAGAATGTAGAACGCGTGACGGTATCTTCAGCGAAAAATTCGAACTTAACGGTTAAATCATGCGCGGTTAACGCTAAATGTCAGCGATCTCATCCTCCTCGTCCTCGACTTTCCTCTAGCGAGTGTGTAGAATGCTAATGTAATCGGACGAGACGATGTGTGTGGCGAAGGGTCTGCGTGCTGGCAGTGTCGTTTTGTCGTAGCATAAACGAATCGTTTCTTTTTTCTCTCGTTTTTTTTTCTTTTTCCCACATGTAACATCCCCGGTTGTATGCATTTTAGCCTGCCTGCTAATATCCAGCAAGATCGGCGAACGTCTGATCCATCTCGTCGGCGATTGCTTTGTATTTACAGCGCTCATTTACCAGTACGTCTGCAACGAGAAGGGAGGGAACGTGGTATTAGTGGACGGTATGATGGTTAATTGGGTGTACATTTTAATATTTTTTTTAATTGGAAAGAGAAAGAGAGAAAGAGAGAGAGAACATAACGAGCACATAATCTTCATGGGTAATGAAGATTATCTAAACTTTGAGTTTAGATGATTATTATATCTGTGAAGCAGATTAAAGTGAGAATAGGATGAAGGAAAATTAGCTGGATTGATCCTTAATTAAAACCTGAGAAATTCACTTCAAAAGATAAAATGGATTAGTCTGTATATAAATAAGATCAAAGTCTATATACGGATAAATATATAATATAATAAGGAACAGGATATGTTTCAAGTGTGAAAGAAAAAAGTACATTAGATTCTATGTGATGTTTTATTTGTTCTAATTTCTGAGAGAGAAGTATTGTATTAGAAACAAAAGTGGCCTTGTACAATTTTAAATCGCAAACTGTTATAAAAAGATCATCAAGATACTTTCACATTTCAATTATATTTTATTAATAATACAATACATCGAGTATTTACTGTACTTTTATTTTTGCTCTACTTACCGCACGCTCAATTACTGAAGCATAATGCAATTAGAACTGCGCTTGTAATTTTGATTTAAGCGGTGTTTTCGAAATAAATAATTAAATAAATAATCGCGGCTCACACAGAGCGGCTGTATATATCGACGAAAGCTGGAGAAGTGGAATAGTTGATAAATAAAAAAAAAAAAGAAGAATATTCTGAATGCGGAACGTATTTATAGTACATTGATTATTATTACGAAAGTATATGCGTCGAATGGCTGTGACCCGACCGCGATCGAACTGTGCGTATAATGTTGATAATTATGGCCAAATAATTCGATAGCGGATGCGGATATTTGACAGCCAGATTTAACCAACCAATTCGGTGAAAGTGAGGTCCAAGTCGTCGCAGATGTATTTGTACTTCTCCTTCTCGTGGACGAGCTCATCTGCAAGAAAACATAGCGTCGTTAGAACGTATTCACACAGTTACTGTATATTCAATTGTACTTTGATACGTTCAGTATGAATTAGGGGCATTGATTTGCATGAACTTTGATACGAGATACTGAAAAGACGTAGATATCACATGAATCTTCGATCCTTTACCAATATATATAATAGTGTACATGAAATATTTTTTAGTTTTAAGCGAATGTGAAAGAAGGTAGGTATATAGAAATTTTCGCACTTTAGAAAGATGAGGAATTCTTTCATAAGGTCGGGAAGCTGCGATTTTAGCAATGAGCGGATTAAAAAGCATAGATGGGTAACTTACAAAAGATGTATTAAGCGCAAGCTAGATTTGTAAGAAAGGTATCTTTTTTGTTTCTTTTTTTTTTGTATTGAAGCGTTAGAAGGATGGTTAGTAGCCACGTTACACGCCATAGAGCTCGAAGAACGCATTATCCAAGCCATCCCCGACTTCCTTGAATTTCTCCTTTTCGATCACCATCTCATCTGCAAGCATTCGCAACGTTATAGGTAGCCGCTATTTAGTTAGAGATTTCGTTTACTGCGTAGCGTGAAAAATATTTGGAGAAAAAAGTGCTGAAGAGATGAAAGTATTTAATATTGTTAAAATTAATACCGCTAGAGGTAGTGAATTAACCAAGTAGGATAATGGTGAAAATAATTTATTTGAAATTGATTAAATAATTTAAGGATTTAAAAATAAATAACGTGAATCTTAACACAGCTAAAAATAAGATTCATCAACTGTTTCTACGACCCTGATGTTCATTAAATTTCTTTTGTCAGATATAACAATTTTTTTAGATAATTGAAATTTGTATCTTAATTTATATCTATGCTATTCTTAACTCTATAATAATAGTTTTTTTCATACATTTTCCTAACGAAACATATTTCAATAATTAAATATATTAATCATGAAAATAGTTTTTTTACGATGTAAAATCATTAATATAATCAACGATTATGCTATACATATATCGAAAAAATGTTATCAGTAAATTACTCAAATAATTGAAAAGGTCTATCTATAAAATAATATTTACTTTATGATAAAAGACAATCGTGAAGTTTTGATATTATAAGTAGGGAAATTTGTCATGCATTAATATAGCAAAATTGAATTAAGCAAATTTACTCACCGTAAATAAAGTATACGTACCATTTTCTTCCTTCATCATGCAATTTTGTTACGAGATTGTCTAACAACAAGGCGACCACACAGCGTTATCGCGTGGAAGTTTACGTCATTATGTTAACGGTGGAGGATTAATGTTAGCGCAGGTAAAAAAAAAAAAAAAAAAAAGAACAACGACACAACGAAAAACAAACGACACACTCTTTTTTCAAAATTAAAATATATATTATAAACAGTTTTATAATAATAGCAATATATAATAATCAATTATTATTACAATGATATTAGTGTTATTATCGTTCCATTTACTTTATTAATATTAAGTAAATTAATAAACTAAAATTCTCTTAAACTCAAGTATCTGCGTTTTCGTAATTTTAGCATTATTCAGAAAGAAAAAAAATTGTGGCTAACAAAAATCAACGATAGAACATGTAGGTCTCATAGTTGTGCTTTTCGCATTATTGCTGGTTTTTAATAACGTTTGCTCATGGCGACGTTAACTTGGAGAACAAACGATCGCGATGTTTCTGGATGGCCTTTCGATATCGCATAAGCTACTGTATTTTGGATTAGTTCATTGTCATCTTCGTATATATAAATAGAGACATACTTACGAGACAATTCAAAATAGTTCAAATTTCTGAAGAAATATTATTAGATCAATCTAATTAATCATACGTGATTATATTTAGAAGTTGTGTAATAATTAATACGTAATTATATTAATACTACATCAACAAAATACCGATTTATACAATACAAATCAAGCTAAATTATTAAATTTAAAGTATCTTCCATAATATGAAAGGTAAAATATTTCTATTGTTTTCAGGAGTCAATCCCGAAACGAATATTCGATTTATTCTACTATCTTCATGATCGTTCAATGATCATGCTAGCGATGGTAATACATGCATTTATATATTGAAACGGGAAGAGGACGATGCACATTTCCACATCAAAAAGCCATCCAAGAATATATTGCAGGAAAAGTGCTACAAGAATAACCATGACGGATTACGGCATCGAGGTCGAGGCGACATAAATTACGCTTTTCAGTAGAAAAGAAAAAAAGAGGAAATTTCTCTATAGAATTAGCGATGCTCGATGGTGAGCGTAAAGTAGCAATAACATTAACGACAAACTGTATCAATTAATAGTAATAGTAATAATAATAATAATAATAATTCGAGGCGAACCATGCGCCGCGAAGTGGAATATCGGATATGCATTATTTCGACGATCGATTATTATTTCCAATCTCTTCGCTGTTACGTTCGAAACGAAGCACGTTCCCTGCATTGAGGTTTGACGTTGGCCGTGGTTAGTATTTATATCGTAAATATATACAGGCACGATCGGTAAAAAAATATCGAAATGACTCAGCTAGCACGGGAAGCTGCGCTGCGACGTGACAAAGTAGTCAGTTGCTTCCCTGTTTGTTATCTTAAGTATTATGCGTTAATCAATTTTTCATAGGCTCGAAATTAAATAAATCATTCTGCATACGTACAACACATATATCTGCATAGGCCAGATAATTTCCGATTATTTTATTATGAAGAAAGAAAATAATTTGAATTATGGCAATACTACGTTGTAATACAATTATAACTGTTTGACTGAATATTGCACAACGAAGACAAAAACGTACTAGAAAATATATTTTTAGAAAAATTAATAGGAAGGTTTGGCAGTGGAATCCTCTTAAATGCATGGTTATTGCATCATTGTCGTCTTTGCTTTCATCGGCGGCAATGAGAAGATGACGCGACAATAATCTCACTGTAAAGCTAACAGAAGAAACTGACGAATTTCTTCTCGCGCGAGCTGAGCCGCGTGGAATGCGGAATGTAAAATGATGCAGAGTAAATGAACACTCGTATTTCCCTCCATTATATACAATCCTGCTACGCGTATTTTGTACCGAGAGAAACACGCGCTATATTCGATGAAATGGTGGACTGGTCGAATCAATTAAAAGATAAAATTTTTGTAAGTCACTTCTAAAAGATATTCAACAATATTTTGTTATTTAATAATTGTTACTCAACAATCGTTTATCTTTAATGGGGAGAACCTGTCTACAGGTGTCAGACGAGTCGCTGTTTATTATATAATTATATATGTACATTAAGTATATATAATATACAATATTATAATTATATAATAGATTGTATTTAAAATCTTTAACGTATAAAATTAATACGCTCAAAAAAATTAGTTTCAAATTTTTCATCAAATTTCTCTCGATACAAATAAATCCTATTTGTCTTGTCTTCATTTCTCATATTCGTCTGTCTAATACTTCACGTATTCCTCCCACGGCCAGTATAATCGTTTTCATAACGAATTTAAATCGCATCATATTCGAAGACGTCTCAAACCGGTCGCAGTCATTCCTCCATTTTCTTTAAATTAAAATTTAAAGACAGACTAAGCTAAAATCTAAAGCTAAAAAAAATCAGATTTCAATTAACTTCATATTATGGAACTATCCTATCGTCTGTCTATCGCGTATTATTTATTCTTCCTCGTTCTTTCTATCTTTTACATTCTCTCTCTCTCTCTCTCTCTCTCTCTCTCTCTCTCTCTCTCTGTCATATTGATCCTTTCATTCTGTATCTTCCTTACTCTTCCTCTCATATACATATACACATGCACACATTTTCTATTCTCTTCCTCTCAACCTACATCAGCAACTTACGTCACACGCATACAAATAGACACGCAACACGCACACGATACACATGCTCGAGCGCATACAAGCATGTATAGTACGTATACGCACTGCGGATGGACGTAATGGAGGGTATAAGGCTAGCCTAAAGACTGCATTTTTATCCGTTAATGTTAGGTGTGCACATACGAAGCTCTCGCTCCGTAACGGCGTATTTGTTTCTCGTTCACTTCTCGTTGCCGCCGTTTTGCTACCTACTTGCATTTATTTTCTTTCGATTTCTTTTTTCTTAATCTCTCTCTTTTTCTCTCTCTCTCGGATGTTCTCTCGCTTTCTAAACGTTTTCGCGTTTATGCATTTTCGTCCACCGCGAAAAATACAATCTACATGTTCTGGATGTCATGCAGGGTGGCCTCCATCTCCTCCTGTAGCAATTTGTTTTTCTCTCTCTCGGCCGCAAGGTCGTCTGTAAAGATCACTGGTTAAAGGGAAGTAACACACACGGCAAGCCACACGCGAGCATACTGCGTTTCGGCGGTTAGAAGGGTAAATACGCAAATAAAATACGGCGCACACACACACACACATACATACACACATGGAAAAGTAGGGTTTGCTTTACAATTGTCGAATCGTTATATTCCTTGTATAATTAGGAAAAACTGATCATAAATTCAAAATTTGATTTAACCGTTTCGATTTGAATTTTCTGGATAGAAACATTCTTATCAATTTCTCTAGTCTCTTTAAAAACAGATTAAATTTACAAATTCGTAATAATTTCTGATATTGCTTTGTTTATAACATCTGGTATCGATTCACACTTCAAACTCTTCAAATGCAGAGCTGTGATTCTTTAAGACTCTTAGCTACTTGAATAACAAATGTTTTCTAGTTATTCTGAATATCTAACTTCTATATAAAAACTATTTTCTGAATTCTTTCTCTCTTTCCGTTTAAGAAATTCAATTCATATTATAACATTACAAATATAAAGGATATCTATTTATATATCTAACACATGTCAACGTATTTATATATTTTAAAAATCTAGTTGAATTCAGATAAATCGTATTATTGAAGAGAATAAAAATAATTAATATTCTTTTTTTGTCATATACGCACCTTCGAGCCTGTCAACTTCCTTCTGGAGTTTCTGCACGGATCTCTCTGCGAACTCAGCGCGTGCCTCAGCCTACGCAAACGCAATACTTCGTCAGTCAGAAAATTATATTTTGAACGAAATTATCCATCGATTTCAAAAAAAGAAAGACAGAAAAAGAAGTTTTTTATTTTAATTATATATATTGCATGAAATTGGAATATAATTATTCAAAGATTTATAACTGCTTTTTTTGAAATCGTTGAAATAATCGGTATCAATTTCTTTAACTCACGCCATGCAAGTAAAACAAATTTCACGTCACACATGATTGCAACTACGCTAAGCTGAATCTGAATCTAAGCTTTGAAAGGTTTAGTTGCGACACACTCTATATTACACAATTAATATGCTATTAAGAACAATATTCTACTCTTTCTTTTTCGGATATAATAGGTTCACTCGCAAAGAAACTTACGATTATTATTGATACGTTTGTTTTTTTTCGTATCTGATGCGATTTGTGAAGCTTTACATTTCTATATCTCGAAAGTTTCACGCGTACTTTTTGTAAATCCTTTCTTATTCTTCGCGTACACAAATTAAAATTATTTTCATGATTATTTTTATCACATTTAAATATTCCATTTCTAAAAATATCTAAATATTTTATATTTTAATAAAAAAATAATAATATAATCAAAATGAAAGTAGAAATTTCCGATATATATTATATTAAAGGGTTTTTTATTTGTGATAATCTTGATCTTTCTCGCTTTCACTTACCTCTTTCAATTGACTATCAAGAATCTTCACCTGGCCCTCGAACGTCTCCTCTCGTTGCGTCGCCTGTTTTTAATCAAGCACAACAAAAAGACAAAACGAGCTTTCGTTAGTTCACCGCAATGCAGGAAATACTGTTTAGTTACTTCTAAAAAAAAATGGGGTCAGATAGCAAAACGATAGGGGCACGCGAGTTAATATTTTAGTGGCAAGACCTACGACGCGAGGATGGATCACACGTTAGAAAATGCAAAGCAAGACACTCCCAAAGGATGTGTACCTCCTTTAGACGGGTAGTAAGGGTCTTAATTTGGTTCTTGTATTCCTCCTCGCGCTGATTGGCCTACGTACAATTACGTAAATATTATTTCTTGTACGTATAACGCGATAATTTTCTCCAAAATATATGGATTATAAAATACTTGATCATAAGATTGATTATAAGATACTTTAGAACGCTTAAAACTATTATAAAATTAATGCTTAATCCAATTATTAGCACGTATTTTTATTGATATATTTTTATCGACATAATTTATGATTTAAAATTAAATTGAGCGTTATAAAAACGGTACATCACAGTGTACTTTCTATCCATAATATTTTCCAACATTTTAGACGCGAATTAATTGATAATTAAGAAAATCATTATAATATAAAATGAGAATTGGGGAGGCGATATAATCTACGGAATTAAGTTCCATCCTGATTACGTTGTACATGGCGCATGAAATAAATCATTTACCTTTTCCTCGGAGACTTCGAGAGACTTCAAATTATTGCCAACGACACGCAATTCTTCTTCAAGTTCGACAATCTTTCTGTAAAATTAATTAATCGTTAATATCACAATTTGTTTTTCCATTATAAGAGAAACATATCAAAAATTGCGGACAAACGTTTTCAATATTTTTTAATAGTTTTTATTTTTAAAATGTAATTTTAAATCATTTGAGAAGAAATAATACGAAGTTATGAAAAGTTATACAAATTATGTAATAAAACAAATTTATCTCCGTATAAAAACCATGAAAAACAATTAAGTTTCTATCATAATAGTCTGCACTAATAAGAAATCTTTCGTACTATAATAGAAGTTTATTAATGTAATATAGAAGTCATTATCTTTATATTTTAAAATTATGTGTTGAAACGTTCGTCGGTAATTTAAATTTCTGAATGATTATAACGAACAAATGATAGCAGGTGTTGCATATGGAGGAAAACGGATTAATAAACACATGCATAAGCTTGCACTTACGATTCGGAAAGTTCGGCCTTCTCTTCGGCGCGCTCGAGATCCTGTTCCATCAAGACTAGTTTCCTGGCGACCTGTGATCAACAGCCACACGTGTCATGCGCAAAAGCAAAGGTGATGGAAGTGGGCATGAAATAGTAATACAAAAAACAAAAAAAAAAGATTAGGTGT
Organism: Atta colombica; assembly: GCF_001594045.1. Lineage (NCBI taxonomy): Eukaryota > Metazoa > Arthropoda > Insecta > Hymenoptera > Formicidae > Atta > Atta colombica. Next base: position 696,276 of record NW_017259337.1, on the reverse strand, counting down.
TAACATGCAGAGACGCATAAAAATCTGATATTTCCTGGTTTCCAAAGTTCCTTTCGGCTGCTAAAAGATTAGTGCGAATGCACTGTGCCACAACGTTAATTATAATTATGGGATTCGCATCTACGTCCATAGGTAACTCTTTGAGGCAATTATTTTAAAAATCAACTCATTAGATAATACAATATATCATTTTGGATGTATTTTGACACTATACGTCTATTAAAAGATTAATAAGATCAAAAAATTCGACAATGTAATTTTTATTTATTTCCCTTAGACGCAGATGGTGTCGTAGAAAGCCATTATTACTGTATCGACATATTATTTAGTAAACTTCTATGAGACGGTATTTAATTAGATTAAATTTCGTAATTCTGGCTTTCCATGACGAAAAAAGTCTTAACTGATACATAACATTTTTAAATGGTAAAATACGATCACAAAACATATCGTTATCGTGCAAAACGGGCACGGGCGTGGTTAAAGGATATTTCTGTCTTCTTCGTCATTGTCGACGAACACATTGCGGGCTAACGGTGCTGTCAAAAGTTATAGGAGCGAGCTGAAGCGCATCCAACGGATGCGTAATGGAAAGAAAGGGGGCGGCTGGGTGAGATGAGAGGAGAGAAATGCCATGGGATCGTTCGCACTTCGGGCAAAAGGTGCCGGACGAAAGATGCCTAATAAAAACGATGCTTACGACTCTCCGGCCTCAGCACGCTCCTCGGCGCGTTCTAGATCGGCCTCAACCATGGCCAATTTACGGGCGACCTGTATAAACGACATACACACGGTTTCTAACATATGTTGTTTTCTATCTCTCCCTCCTCCTCTTTTTCCTCGACGACCTCGCCGCCTCTGAAAATTCCGGAGGCGGCGGGATGGCGTCTCGTCGTCGCCATTGTCATCTTCGTCATCGCCGTCGTAGCCGTGATTGGAAGAATTATTATTCACGGAAATTCTCTCTTTTTATGTGCTCAAAGTCTGCTGACGAGCTCGCAAAATTCGTGCGATGGTATTTGCATTTAACCTATGTTTATGCAAAGTATTTTTCGTTTTATGAAAAAAAGAAATGAGCAACTTCGGTCAAAAGTATTTTTAGTACTGGTAGATCGAGAAAATTTACTGTATTAATGCAACATTTTTTACATAATTTAATACATATCTACTTTGCATTTTAAAGATATCTCCGAATTTGCACTCAAATTAAAACATGTCGTTAACGACAGACTAAACTGTTGCATTAACATCAATTTTCTCCGAGCAATCTTGCTGAACACTCGCAAATGGGTAGCATCTTCCAATTCTTCGGCCACATCGTCGAAAAACAAACGATCAGAGATAGCAGCACGCAAGTCGTGTCACGCAAATTGCAGCTCCTGATGGACTTGTAAGCGCATGTAAAACAGCAATGTATGGTCACGCTAGGGAAAAAGATCGTCGTAAAATAGAACTCTTAAAAACGCCTTTTAACTGTGACTGCATTGAGAAAAATGTCTGGTTGGATAAATTGAAATTCTGATTGAAAATGGACGAATTAAGATTTTCTATTTAAATCTACTAGAATCTAATTGAGACAATCGAAACTGATGTATGTAATCAGAATCTTCTGTGGTTTGTCTATTTTCAATTTCTTTCTCAGTATGGATTTGTATCAATTATGACCAGATATGTCTGTAATTCCATTCCACGACAATCTTTTATTCATGCAACACAACTTCCGCATAACGTGGCGCAATCGATCGTAAAATGGCTCGTAGAAATTTAATTGAGAAATTTGCGATTCGCGCGGGTTTGATTATCAACTTCCGCTTTCCCTTGTTCATATCTCTTCATTTTGAAAATTTTCTATTACAGTTAGCACGGCATAAAAGACTCTTTTACATGGAATCCGTTGTGTCTATGCATCTATATATTATATTTGATCTCTCATAGTCAGCATAATTCTGCGAATAACTCAATAAAAAGTAACATCCATGATTCTGAGGCAATGAAAACAAAGATTTTATTCAGCTCCTTGAGAAGATGCAAAATGAGCGTCTTGATTTTATAAATTGTATTTATGAATGTATTTATAAATGGTATTTATGAGAAAAATTATGTTGTGTAATTTCTGTTGATAACTTATAACTATCTTAGCAAATTTTACCAATTTCATAATGTCCCAACCATTTTACGATAAAATTACGACACGTTTTTGGGAATGAATGAAGTTTGTAAGTCTTATATATGAAAAAAAAAAAAAAGATGTTTAACGAAGATCGGCACACTTGGTTGCTGTTAGAATTTGTCGTCATCTCTGTAAGTTTCTGTAACGGTTAGGCAGTTAGATCGTTAATTAAAAGGTCAAAACAGACGATTGTATGGAAGCAACACTATCTACTGAAATAAATTGAACGATTTGCTTAACGACACGACAAAATCAATTCTCGCACACCGCGATTAATTTTTGTGCATACTGTTAATTAATGACGATTTAACAGATCGAATAGAACATCATCAATGAAGAAGATAAAGTGGTTGAAATTACAGTGAGTTTACGAGAAGTTTCAATAAAAATGTCAAGAAATTATGAATTCTCTAATGATAATTTCCAAGAAAAAGGATTGCGAGGACTTTTTAAAAATTAAATAATAATAAAATATTAATAAAAATAAATAAGCTGTGCTTATTAACAAAAATAAATCAAATTCTTTACAAATTAATTAAAAGTAATTAATGAGTCTGTTTTTTTATTCCTGAGAGACTAGAATTCTTTCTCAAATATCTCACTTTAAGTTCCAAAAATGTACTAGTTCAGTCATAGAAAACAGACTTCATATTGCAAAAACATGAAGAAATAAATATGACACATTCTGTCACAGAAAGTTTAGATATGTGTATAAAAAAATGTGTGTAAAATTAAAAAAACCGTCGTATAAAAAAACCGGCAGTTCACAACCGCAAATAATAATCCGTAATATTGCACGTATCATGTAGAAGACTGAAAAAAGATTTCGAAAGATATCTTATCCTGATGATTGATACTGTAATCTCTGAGCGAACAAATAGCAAAGTGTGTGTCACCGTAATTTCAACGTTATCGCGGCAAACGCCTATCATCACAACTCTCATTATTTTGGGGCATCGCATTCTGAATTCCAGCAAAGCAAAACGCGCTCATCTTACCGAAAGACAAGCTTGACAAAAGCAGCACCATTTATAATCGTTGACGCGCGGAGAGCCGCAATAAAGTCGCGCGGTCTCACGCGGCGTTATCACAAACACAATTGACAATATTCTTATTAAATTTAATAATGAGGCCGGTCTCACGGGAAAGTGAGCGACAGACCGAGCACCAACCGAGCATCGCGGCTCAAAACTTCCACGATGACTTTAATACCCGCTGAAGAAATTGAATTATAAACACGCGCGCATATGAACTTCTCCGAACTTGATCGCGCGGCCGTCTCTAATCTAAGTATCTAATAACAGGAATATTATATATGTAGCAATAACAAGATTAAATTCTATTTATGAAACTGGCACTTGAGATATTTTGTAGTAGCTTTTGTCGAAACGGAAACACTTTGAAATCACAGATACCCGATTTTATGTAAGTCGCGCTCGTAAAACACGTGTGAACACTCATATATATCATCACTTTTTCTCTCTTTCTTTCTTTCTCTCTCTCTTCCTCCGTTTCTTCCCACGTGACTCCTATATTTCTAAAATTCTCTCTATGCTATCTAACAAAATGAAAAGAACGATCTTTAGAACACTGCACTTGTCGCGAATACGCAATACTCTTCTAAAAGACGAAAAAAAAATTTCCACTTTCATTCGGCCCAGATCGCGAACACAGATCGACGATTCACGATTTGCCCTTCTCAAGATTTCACTGCGCGAAGGATTCTCACCTTCTCGCCTTTTTTATGATTAACGAAAATTTTCGCTTTGCAACGCGCAAAAATCGCCTCGTTTTTTTAACATGATCGCAACAATCAATTGATGATTTTAGTGAACGAAATATACCTCGGGCGAGGCACTTTCTCTTTATTCGCGACGGAGATGTATCGAAACACGGTGTTTTCGAGCACACAAAGAGAAGACAGAGAGTTACGGGGTTAGGCACTATTTTGACTATCGACTAGGAACCATCATCGTCATGATTATCATCGTCACTGCATCCAACACGCTTGACAGTGGTAGTCGCGGGCGCGCGAACCTCATCGTATTTCTTGTCGGCTTCTTCGGCGAGGAACCTGGCTTCCTTCAGCTGATTCTCAAGGGCATCCATACGCTCTTCATCCGCCAAGCTGCGATTCTCGAGAATCTTGCGGGCGCTTTAAGGTGGACACATGTCGAACGAAAGAATTTACGGTTAAAATATCGATTAGACAAATGGACTAAGTTAAGAAATAGGTTTCTGATGTCGAGAAACATCTCTGCTCAGCTCAGCTCACAATGATGCGTCTACCTGTGAAATTTACCTGAAAGATAATTCCAGAGGAGAACTACCAACCGACCTGGACGATCCTTTCTAGCTTTATACGAGATTATTAATGTATTAGAAGTGAAATTCTGCTTCTTCAGAAATTAATTCGCTATTCCTTCCATGAAAATGTTCCAGTAAATGTAGGTAAATATTTCTTTTTTATTTATAAATTGATGTCATCGTCTTAACGTCCTAAACGATTGGTAATTCGTCTCTAACAAAGAGAAATAAAGGGTCCGTTTGCCCTCATTTTTTTCGTTCTTTGTTCGCTGATGACCCACCTCCTCGTATTTCTTATCCGCCTCTTCTGCGATCAGTTTAGCCTGTGCTAGCTGCTGCTCCAACAAGGATACTCGGTCGTCCTCCATGTTAGTACGGTTTTCAAGGGCCTTGCGTATCCTAATGATTGATTGTTCATCGATTTTTAGAAATGAGTTAATCGTCGTTAAAAGAATAATCAGCACTGTACACGAATAACTATTTTGTCGATTAAAAAATGTTTCAGAATATAATCAAAAATAATATAAATACACGTATGTAAAGTTCAATTTTCGATTTTTTTTAATGTCAATTTATTCTATTATGTTTATGCATCAATTAGTTTTTGCATAAAGATGATGTCTTTAAATTTCTTTTTTATAATGTAATTATAATAATTATATCGTATAACATAAAAAAATCAGAGGTTTGACAATTTTTTTCTCGTGAAAAAGTACTTTATAACAAGACATGTGAACATGTACACATCATTCGTTATCAACGACGATAAGCAAGCCTATTATTTTAAGCATTTACGTACTGCAGTACAGAAATTATAATCGATAATTAGACTTTCAGTTATGATGAGTTTTAAATTCTTCCAATATCATTATAAACTAGTTATCTTTCCAATGCATAACTAGTATAAGAAAGAACGGATTTCCAGAAATGATTTTCAATGTAAATTAAGTCAGAAAGAGTTTGTGTAAAGAGTTCGCGTCGCGGCGGATGCGATATGTAACCACAAAAAGTAGGTCGGGATGTGGTGTTTCAAAATCCGCAAGATCTTATTTTGATTCTATTTGACAGACATTTTCGAGTATATGAAAGAAAGAAAATATCGTGAATTATCCTTTTCTTTATCTATAGACCTATATTATTTTTAATAAAATAATGTAAAGCGTAGCAATTCATTAGAATTGTTTACATCATCGTTACTTTGCAGTGATTACAAAAGCACTTATATACACCTATATCTATAACGGACAACGAAATTGGTATAATGATTACAAATTTCTGCACTTATCATAACTACATATGTATAACTGGAATATTAAAGAGCTGTTGCGTTCGGGTCTGTATTTGGCACGATATTAGTCATACAAAATTGCAATGCATTGCACTGCATTCTATAATTAAATTATCGCAGGAAAAGGAATCAAGAAGTTTCTTTCTTGCATATCGATTCTTTCAATGTAAGACGATACGAGATAAATCAATGTAAAATAATGAAAAGAAATTATTTTTTTCAAAATACTAACTCATCCATAATTATTATATAAAACTACATTAATGTTTATTACGTTTATTACGTTTATTATATATTACGTTATATATTATAACATGATATGTGAATAAAATATAATGAATTTAGAGCAAGAGTGGCGTAATTTTATATATATATATA
>NW_017259337.1:684033-690002 GCF_001594045.1 Atta colombica | reverse complement strand
TTACACTCGTACATTCTTATTATTATTAAAGCCATAAAAATTATATAAAATAATCATCGGAATATATTTATAATTTTATATTTAATAATTAATTTTGAACATTAATATATTTAGATATTTTTCTATTTCAATATTTTCTATCATATTTTCTACTTTGATAACTGTTCAATGCGGAGAATATACACAGAATCATTATAAATAAAAAAATTCGCAATAATTTTGTTGCGTGTATAATAAACACTTACCGTTCACTCTCATCGGCAGCTTGCGATGCCTCCGCCAGTTTGGCAGTGGCAGTGGCAAGACGCTCCTCGGATCTCTCAAGGTCCTCCTCCAACAATTGAATACGACGATTCAAAGCGGCGACTTCAGATTCGGCCTGTAACATAGAAGCAAATCCATTCCAGGTAAAATGAAAGCAAAAAAATTTGCAATTCTTAATCTTACATAATTTTAGCAGAATCATATTGCTGATCAATAATATGAGATAATGAAGAATTATTGCAATGTAAGATACATTAATAATTGAAAAAAAAAAAATAGAAACAAAAGATATAATTTAATCTAAAAAGAAAAGATCGAAATCTAAATGTATATATATATATATATTAACAAACTTTATTAAATTAGAAACAAAAAAACATACTATAATTTGACGATTTACTAAATGTTGTTATTTATATAATTTAGTTACACTTGAATTATTTAATAAATGATACAATCCATTATTGTATATATGAAAAAATAACAGCTGTTAAATTTGGAATTGAGGAGGATTTAATAAAATTATGCGAAGTAACGTAAGATCGAATGGCTGATCCGCTGTTATTGTCTGTAGTCTGTCGGCACGACGTTGCAATCAGGCGCATGTTGATGCTGGATTAGGAATGATCCGAATCCAATCCAATGCCGTTTCATGCCGAGCATGATTAGAGCTTGTCGCAACAAAGCACTAAAATGGAGATCGTAAAGATCTCTGCGTGCATACCGATGACTCCGAGGCAATCTCGTATGTTGCATTAAGCGTTGAATCGAACGGATCATCATCGTTATCGATTTCGACAAACATTTGACCCGTAAATCATGTTGCCTCATCGCTCATCGAATGATGTCAGAGTATCATGCGCAATAAACGTTTCTAAATTTCAGATTAGTGATTTACGAGCATTAATTTCGAACATTATCGATGTAATCGATAACGTTCCTGAAGTTGTAGCAATATCTCAAGCATCATAATTAAATTAGCTACAAATTATGAACAGAATACTTCCCTCAAATGTAATTAGCAAAAATTGAATTTTTATCAGGATAGTTAAATGTTAATTTTAATATAATAGATTATTGTTTTTATTCTTATAAAGAGAAAAAAGGCAATTATATTTATTACTAATAAAATGATATGATGATTTATTAAGAAAAAATTAATATACCTTAATTAATCTTATCTTAGCTTAAAGGAACTACTAATTTCAGTCATAATTTTTCAGTCATAAAAAATAATAATTTGTAACTTTATTGATGGAATTGTATGAAGCTAAGCGAAGCATGCGATTTTTACGAATGTAAATTATTTAACGGTCGATTACACATATATCCGCGTACACAATTCGAGGCCCTTGTCCTCATTAGCTGCACCTGCCTACGATTGTACTTCTAGTAAATGACCATAATTCATCCCGTGACGCAGGGAACGTTTTACAAACTTACTTTATTAGTGATGCGTGAATTTGAATTTCGGCACACCTATGTCAGTTTTATGGGGAGGCGATGTCAGTGGACTGACAGCAATGATATCACACATACCGCGTTACCACATTATTCTATTATCGCTAATATTGCTGTCACCATAATTACCCATCTTTTTATTAATTGTTTTTATTAACAAAAAATAGTGATTATTCAGATTACGTCATAATATATATTATCGAGGAAAGGCAGTATCGAGGAAATATAAAACGGCTCCTAGACGCTCAATATTATTGTACAATGTATAAAAATTATTTTATGCAAATTATCGGTGTCTTCTTTAAACAATTCAAAATAAAGTCTAAAGGCTCAATCAAATTTCCAGACAAGTAACATAAAATATTGTACAATAATAAAAAATCGAGATTAGGGCCGCTTAAAAGATGTATAGTTACAAAATGAAATAAAAAAAAATATACATATATATATATAAAATCATGTTTTAAATAAATATAAAATCTATATATATAATATTAAATTGTTTTTATTTATAAAATTGCTTAATATTTTGAAATGACTTCGCGGAAATCATGTAACATTGCGTGCACAAAACATTTATATTTGTTTCACAATTTTGCTTCTGCAACTTCGTTCGAACTTCCGCAACAAATTAATGCGAGTTCAATGATTTTGAATCGCGTCGCCACGCTGTTCCACGATGATGCGTGCACGTTCAGTGGTGCGTACACGTAAAGTTACACACGCTTTTACATTACCTTACTGACACGAACCTTGTATTCGTAGGAAATCGGCACGCCCACTCGCACTTGTGCCGAGTGGACAGGTCGTGTCACATCGACGATATCCACGGCAAGTGTTGGTAAGTGTGCCAAACTTCCGCTTCGTCCGACCCTTTCTCGTAGCCTTCCAACACGATTCATTTAATTCATCCTGCAGTCAGACCGACGTCGGTAGCGATTACAGGGATCGATGATAATTTAATAAACTGATATATTTTCAGCTTGAATCGGAATATATAGGCATTGATATGTTATCAATACGAAGGTGAGATTTTAAAGGGAAATCATTTTGTTTGTAACAAAATAATGGAATTTATTTGATAAATAGAAGAATATCTATGGAATATACTGCCTTTGCGAGAACTTTATTGGAATGTGTAGATATACAAGTTATAGATGTAAAGGAAAGTATTTTATTTTTTTGCTCTAGGAATAATTTTACGTTTACACACTTATGAATTCTATTGAATAAGATAAGATCTTAACATAAAATCATCATTAAGAATTATTCCATATTTGCCTTTTTGAAGTGCAAACGTAATCAAGTGAATCTTTCCTGAATCGAAAAGAACCGCGGTTGTATTGTTTTGTATCGCTCCTATGCTATCATGACATACGTGCTATCAAGACGGCCATTCGTTTGTAAATAAATTCGCTCAAGGCGAATGGAAGACATCGACATTTTGTTATGTAAACTTCTTAGCAATAAAGACACGGTTATTCCTAATCTCCCGAGATGGCCGAGATATCATTTTCGCGTCTATCGATCGGCCTATTGATGCGCGAACAAATCAATAAGATTTGCCTTACATCACATCCTTCCTCTATCTGAGTGATAAGCCTGTTGAATCAACTTGCGAAACGGTTCTCGCTCATCGGAATCGAGAAGAGGGAGGAAAAAAAACAGAAAAATCGCGGTGTAGCGGCAATGCACTTCGTTACTTCATGACAAAAGCGTATTAGTGCGGCCTGATCGAGTCCGTCGCAGTTGGCCTTTAAAACGTATTGCGCGCATCAGGTGCACTCTGTCGCGAATGTGCATTGGAGTCTTGTGAATTTTCATCACTGCGCCGGAAAATGTAGCATTATATCATCCCAAACGGAAATGTAGTTTTGCAGCTCAGAAGGATTGCAAAAAATTAGTTATGTTACATATATCAGATGTAATTTTATCTTCTTCTAAATTTTTTTTGCAAATTTTCTCTAAACATTCTCTCTAAAATTTTGAAAAAAAGATGAATTAGAGGATTATAAAAAACGTAAGCTGAAAGGCAAAATTGTTAACTTCTTGGCCAATCCATAAAATGTAATAAAATATAACGAGTTATCTGAATCTTATGCAATTAATAAATCTGTAATAATGAAATACTTGAGTTTCGTTCGTGTTTCCAATTACGATACTAATGCCTGCCATTGCACTTTGTACGACAGGATATTGAAACGGTTGGGAGGCTTCTTTGATACGGTCTGACAGCAAAACAAATGTATCTACATTCTACACGCAACAGAAACGATATATCCGGTCAAATTTCCATGCAAATATTTGTAAAAGTTACTTTTAACGCTACACAAACAATATTTCAACCAAAAATTAAAATATTGATAGTATAATAGAAGAAAAGATATAACTAAGATATTCAATATTTCTATTTCAAACTGATATTATATACTACATGTAATGTCCATGAAACATTTTAATATTTTGTGAAATAATATTTGCTCAAGTAAAATATATTGCAACAAGCAATCGATAAATATTAACGAAATAAAAATGTTTGTTAATTCTCAAAAAAAGATATCTTCTATAAATTAATTAAAAACCGATTTTAAATAAGTTATAATACTGATTTAAGGCAAAAGCGTAATACTTTGATTTTATGAATTACTTTATATTTTCATGATTCACTGCATTTCACGGTAGAGCACTTAATTTACATATAACTGTATGTCATTGTACCCAAACGACAATTACACAACTTTGAACTTTTGGTCGTTTAACTCATTACGTTATAATTTCAGAATGTTCACAATCAACCGGGAAAAGACTCCGTTTAAATGTTAAATAATACTTAATACAAGAAAAAAATATTTAATACAAGAATTCTTTCGTGTTTATAAAATAGCAATTGTTCAAATTTACAAATTATATCAATCAAAAGACAATTTAAAACGTCTTTCACTTACATTCTTCGATTGTCAAAAATCTCTAATAAGAGTAGCTGAAAAACGGTTTCGTACGTTTCCTAATTTAAATATTTCAATCACGCGAACCCTAGTATCCCAATTTTATTTCGACTTGTCACACTTGTTGTCAAGAGCAATTTTCCAGCGGATCTCCAATCGACTTTGACACTCGAGTAGTGCACCTTAGCGAAGAATGTGCGTTACGTCGTTTGTCAGCGAAAAAGGAGTGAGAAACGGTCAAGATTGTGATGTAAATCCGCTAAATCGAGGCTGATGAACGCTCACCAAGAGGCTTGTCTCACTTGTGCACAATTTGCTATACGTAGCTATATTTTACATAGCGTGCCTGTAAATAGGCAAAGTGATTTAATATGCTGCTATAACTTTCAAGTCCTATCCGTAATGATCTCATCATCTCGCGAAAAATTCTGGACGTCGAAATAATCATATCTATGATATAACTACACATTGCAAAATATTGGATTGTCCGGAAAGTTCGTGCCAATGTTGAAGGAAAATTGAAACGTAGAAAATTAAAATTTTAGTATACATTTATTAAATTATATAGGTTAGTCGGCACGAACTTTCCGGACAATCCAATATATATATATATATATATATATATATATCTGTGTAAAATTATTGGGTTGCACATAATTTGCCATTTGTAAAAAAATTTTTAAGATAATAATTCTTATCTAAATTTTAAATGATAAAAATAGTAAATTTCTCTTTTTGATAGTACTGTTTAAATAATATTAAATTATATTGTAATAAACTAAGATTTCCTAAATAAAAGAGCATTAATGAAAAGATAGTTCTACAAATAGAATAGAATTTTTGTTTGTGTAAGAGAATAAAATAAATGTATAAGGAATTTCTCGGAACGGAATAGGCTAGTAATTGTCCGAATATGGTAGGTAGTCTCACGGTAAGAAAAGCGGATTAAGGCGTAACAGAGGCTATTGTCCGATGAATCTTAAACTCAAGATTTAATGCATTTTTGCGTTTTATAAAGCTAGATTTATGACAGACAAACAGCGTACATGTACTTAATAAATTTTTACATGCCAATTGTACCTTGATTGTAAATTGTAAAATGATAGCTTTGAAAATAATCTTACAGAAAAGAATATAGGTTTTTTTCTTAATAATTAAATTTACTGAAGATTGTAGTTTTTTTTATACATTTTGCAATTTTATTTGCGAGTCGTGCTTATCTATTGTCATATTAATTTGCGTCAACTTATACAGTAACGCTACATGTGCAAGTAAAAACTTTCGGAAAAATATATATAT
>NW_017259337.1:682620-683933 GCF_001594045.1 Atta colombica | reverse complement strand
ATATAATTGATAATATTAGACAACTTTATATATAGATAATTTATTAATGTTATATGATTTTATTTATAATTAATAAGATTATAATATATTCATATATGTAATATTAGTTTGCATTTCGAATAAACGTAATTGATTACGTCGAAACAATTCGCGTTTATTATAACGTGATGTAAAAATATTGCAATTATTAATAGTATTGAGCTAAAATTAGACTACTCCAATTATCGTTTAATTAAATTTGATTAATTATCACTAAGATAAAAAATTATTTGATTAATCAAATACACAATATAGTCCTAAAATTTTGTCGAAAAGTTTGTTATAATGAACTATCGAAAATAAAATGTTTACAATAAATCTTTAAAAAAAAAAAATCTTTATAAATTTTTAAAATAGATCTTCTATAATACTTCTAGCTATTAATACTTTATTATAAGAAACTTTCTGAGATCAAGCCTGTTATATATACACAAAAGTTCATTTCAAGTTTCATTCATACTCAGTTAACGACGGAATCGCTCCACTTTGGCGTTGTCCATAAAAATTTGATTGCATCGCTTTTTAAAATTTTTATTCGTGCTTAATTAACTACGGAAATTCAATGTGAGAAAATTTCAAGAATTTTCTCGGTGTGATAACAACGAACGTTTCCGAAAGATCATTCGCACGGATATCCGGTTCGTTCAGTCGGGTCGACTGTGACGAAGATCGAATCGGAGTAGAAACACGGCGGTGATCGATTCGATCGGTCCGCTCCGTGTTACGTTAATATTTTGACTTGCAACAGGATTCTGAAGGGACAGCGGCGTGCGATGGTTTCCGACGAAGCCGGTCCTCACCGGTGGGTCAGGAATGTCTCGGCGTGTGAGTTCTCAACCCTCCTTCCCCTCTTCGTCCGCCCCGTCGCGACCCAGCCTAACGACGCGACGGCCGACGACGACGTGTCTGACACTCGCGATCGATTCTGTAACCACCGCGGACGCCGGCCCCAGCGTTTCGCTCGCATTCCTCGTCGTGATTGCGCGATTGAGAAAACGCGAGGAGAATCGGCAAAGATTCAACGTCAGAAATTCTCCGGATTTCCTCTCGGAGTCGCACATCTGAATCAATCCTGGATAATCCGCATCCGAATCAATGAAATATCCCGCCCGGAAACCTGTTCGCAAGGAATTTCGCTCTTCAGTCTCTTCCCGTTATCGTCGACGGTCGATCGGTAGACGGTACGAGACGAATGGTGGCTCTCGTGTATCGCCGGCTTCGTGTCGATTATTGCCGAAATTGATATCTCGCGAAGTCACGATATTATCGCGAGA
>NW_017259337.1:661941-682520 GCF_001594045.1 Atta colombica | reverse complement strand
GGGGGGAAGAGAGAGCGAACGAAAGAGGAGAGAAAGAGAGAGAGAGAGAGAGAGAGAAGGAGAGAGGGAAAGAGCGAGAACGATCGACGGACGAAGGAAGCGCAGGGAAACTTTCCGAGGGTCGGTGTGCTCACGGTAGAAAAAGACACTAAAAGGAGCATGACGATCTCTCGGTTCACTCACTTCCTCGCGGCGCATCACTTCCACCTGCAGCCGCCTTTGGTACTCCTCGCACTCGTCCTTGTACTTTTCCATCTCCTCCTTCGTCTGCCGCATCTTCTTCTTGAGCACGTCAAGGAGGGTGCCCTGCACTTGCGCCGACATGCTGACTAGTAGAAGACCCCGATGTAACGTGTCACGTTAAAACGCCGCGAGTCGAAAGGGCACTGTGCGAGAGAAAGAGGAACACGCTCGGACGACGACGCGCGAGCCGGTTCGTCGAGTTCCCACGCGGATTCGGCCGACGGGAAGGCAAGTGATGCACGGCAAGTGACGCGAGGATGCGATCGTGTGTGCCACGGGTATGTGTATCGTCGATACGACCAGTGTGTGCGCGCGTGCGAGACAGAGAGAAAGAGTAGATTTCGTAGGAGTACCCGGAGCTGTCGTGCACTGACGACCACTGGCTGCTGTTGCTGCTGGCGGTCGCCGCCGTTGACTAGAGCGCAAGATGGCCGCCACCGGTTGGTGGCGCGCGTGCGCACAGCGTCCTTCCGCACGTCAAGTAGTCCCTCCGACGGCCCTGCAGTGCCCTGCACTTCAAGGGCCCCCCTCCTCCGCATCCCTCGCGTGCCGGTCGAATTTTTTCTTTTTTCTCTCGATGATTCTGCGGACATCGGCCGGACGGCATGTCCGCTCCAGCGAGCGACAGGGGGACCACGCCTGCACTCGCCTCGGCTCGCCGCGCCGAGCCGCGTCACGCCGGTGCCCCTTCACAGGCCTTCGCTCTGACTTCGCTCGACCGCGGCACAAATCGCGAGGCGCACGCCTGTGTGCCCGAGTATCGCTACGCCGATCGACGTGTCGCTCTGCGCGAAGCCCCGGAAATACCGCGCCCGTCGCGAGCGCGCCCAACCGTTCGAATCGCCGCGCCGATGCCGACTACCTTCGTATCTTGTTTCGAGTCATCCACCCTTGTTTTCTTCTTTTTTACCTTTCTTCATTTGCAATTTCTTTCATGTGATCGTGTGTGTGGTTTTAGCGTGGATGAATTATTATTGTGGAAAGTAATAGTTGAGCGATTTGATTCGATTTTCTTCGAATGAAATGTTCAAGTGAGATGCGTTATCCTTGATTAATATGAAATGTTATCTTGCAATGATAAAGCGTATTATTAATATAGATTTGTATATAGGCGTCCTAAAATTCGCAATTCAAAATACTGTTGAAAAAAAATTGTTGCAAGAAAGTTTTCGAAAATTAAGTAAAGGTTTGTAAATTTTTATTTTAAGTTTAATAATTTGTGATAAGAATATCGCTAATTACAGACTACGTTTAGATAGTCATCGCACTGATCAGCGCTCATTAATACTATCATTAATACTATCATACGCGCGACTCATGTATGTGGCTAAATATAGTTTGTAATTGATTATATTTGAACCCTTATTAGCTCAAAAATTACTATTCAAAATAATTTATATATAACGTTTTACTAAACTTTTTGAAAATTATCTTGCTGTAATATTTTGAGTTGCAAATTTTGAAATACTCTGTGTAATCAATTAATCATTATGTAGATGTGATTCCTATTTTTGTTGAATTACAATGTAAGATATTAAAGAAATTGAAAGAAATTTAACAATTTTCTATACAAAAAAATCATGTTATTATCTTAACGAATTTTAAAACGTTTATTGATTTGCAAATAATTCGCCAAAATTACTAATTGTAATACTATTTTTATAAAAATATCTTGCAAGTTCTATCAGTTTCAATATTCTTCATTTCAATAATTTAATATTTTTAATATTTTATAATAATTTCGCTTTATACAGTATGATCATTATTTCATAAAGTTTCAGCAAAAAAAGCTTCGAAAATTAAAAAAAGATGCATTGATAATTTTTATTAAATTTCAAATAATTTAACGTAATAATGTACACCGGTTGAGCTTTAATTTGCACCTACTTTGATCTCAGTGCCTCTCTCGGTCAATCTGTGAAGCAGAATCGCTCGAATCGCTTCGTCCTTGAAGCGGGAATTTCAAACAGCTGTTCTTCACGATACCGACTCTTCCACGCTGTAAAAGCGCAATCTAATGAGACCACGCATGATCCAATATATCACGTCGTATGACACGTGCAGCATCCTGTGCTGAATGCCTTTTATAAAACGGCTCTCTCTCGCGGAACTATTCACGGGCCTTTAGAAATTATTATAACGCGATAAAACCATCCCTCTGGTAACGTAATTCTGGTTTATAGGTTACGCAGTGACCTCATGGCAGATGCGTTTGATATATTCAGCACGTGGCAACTCGGATGAGATGACGTCTAAATTATATGATGTTCCTCCACTCGAGAGCAACATCAATACACATTGCCATTATCCAATATTATAGACCACCTAATGTATTTATTTGTATATCGATATCTCACACAGTGTATAATCCTTTTTTTTTATCATACTCTAACGAGATAATGATAAAAGAAATGATAAATAGAAGGAATGTCAATTACGGTCAGATAATTTATAAGATAGCATTAGGATTGCGTATCACTTGCGTGTATTTGCGAAACAGAATACAATTAGACAATAACGCATTGCCCTATTTGTTTTTCAAAAAAAAAAAAAAAAAAAAAAAATTAAATTTTTTTTTTTTTTTAAAAAAAAAAAAAAAAAAAAAAAAATTAAACTTATTGTTTCTTTGATAACTAAAATTTCTTTTTAAAGTTTGTCGATAAATTAATAATATAAACGTTGAATCAGCGTTGCTATTATTTATCAAAGCAATTGAAATAAAAGCTGAATCACTAATTATTATTAATATGAAAAAAGAAATACAATTTTACTATGTGTTGATTTTCGGAGATACTCAAGATATATACAATAAATATGTAAATCAGCAAATCTAAATTGATACATAACTACAAATAAATTGCAAAACGCTCTCTAAAATCTAAGGGTAGATTAAATCTCACTTTGAAGAGTAAAATCTTATTTTTGTAATAAACTCTTGTTAGATTGACTCAATTTTCATTCTTTAAAGTGAAATTCCATTCCAAAGAAGAATTTAGAGAGTATTGAGAATTCATTTTGTATTTCAGAATCGTTCAGATGCTAAAAACACATCCATTTGATGCATATTGATTTTACGATGCACTCGGTTACTGACTAGTTATGATGTTCCTCATGTTTCGGACTGAATATGACGCAAATCTTTCGTCATTGCAGAAACATGCTAAACGCACGCTAAGTATGGATGTCCGTATGGTATATACTGAAGTGAATTGCAGAAGGCTGAACATGTTAATAAGCTCGCCAATCGTAACTTTTCTCGCTACGTTTGTTACAATCATATATTTCCACGGTACATCAACGGACGTTGAAACTTTATTGCACTGTTCTATTTCTGAACAACTCGTTGTGTGTACAGAGCTCACAACTCATGATGTACCGTTGATATTTAATTAAATGCGCATACGATTGCAATTAATCTTTCTTATCGCGATTTATATTTTTGATAAAACAATCCTCGCTTAAATTTTACGTAAATTGTATTAATCTTGATTTAATTTCACTTAATAATTTCTATTAAAAAAAAAGAAAATCTTTTCTTTTTCAAAAATATTTCTTGATCGTAACATAATAATAATTAATTTCACATTGAACCATTTCGAATGTTACCGCAATGTTAATTTCATAATACTTCACATAATTAAGATTTCGTTATGTAAAAAATAGGCTTCGCTTTGCGAAATAGATACACACATGCACGCACGCACGCACGCACGCACACACACGCACACGCGCGCACCGCACGCACGCACACACGCACGCACGCACGCACGCACACACACACACACACACACACACACACACACACACACACACACACACACACACACACACACCTGCTGCGAAGTTAAATAAATTCAGTTGGTCCTAATTTAATTTTACAAAACAGAATGTTTCTTTCAACGCGCTAATTCCGGTATACTAATTCCGATTATACATTTTATTAATCCAAAACAGGAGATATTTACACTTGTTTTCCAAATAACATTCAATCTGGCATTGTTCCAATTGAGAAAATTGTTCTAGCTACACTTTTCCGATAAATTTTCCACTCCTCTTATCTTGCAATGTAAAAAGTATATATAATCAAATGTTTGATTTCAGATATTAGCTTCTAAAATATATATCAGCTATAAATTCAGATTGCATAAAGGAGTTCAATTACTTTCTAAATCTGAATCAGTGAATAAGCACTGATATCAATTTCAAGTATGCAATTGAATAATCAGTGAAATTCAATTGAAAAAGAAAGGAATTTGAATATTATATAATTAAAATACCGATATATTTGCGTGTCAGTTCCAATACCATTGAACGTGTACACTAAAACAGTTAACTAGGAAGAATTAGCTTAAGAATTCCTTGTTTCATTGATTTTTAATTGAATTTCACTAATTATTCAGTAACGTATTTGGGATCGATATCAATTATTATTCACTTTAACCCAGATTTAAAGAGTAGAAATCGTTAAAAATGCACATAATAATCGCACATTCGCACTTTTAGACTTGTATTGACTTCGATTTGATTTTTTTAATAGCTTGTGGAATATAAATTCCAATAAGAAGCATTGGAATCTGTTTCTCAAATAGTTTATGCGACTTGGCATTGTTTCAATATTGCTGAGAAAGATTCGCAACAAATGCAAGATCTCTGTTGTTTCCCTCGTGATTTCATTCTCCTTTCTTAATCTCGCAGAGTAAAAGGTGGATGCAGCTGAAAAGAATAGGCCCGCATTATTCATAAAACATTCGATACCGCAAACGTTATCTTGGCTTTCACCGAGCAAAGAAAGAACATTCATTCGTGTTGCAAATCGCATAGTCGTCGATCGTGAATAATCATAACAAGTTGAAACAACGAGACATTGCAGAATGTGACGTGCAAACATCGACCGATAAGATGACGAAAAGCCATGAGAAAGCGCTTCAAAGGTCGATGTGCGACAAAGAGTCGAAGGCGAACGAAATTAGCGCGTGTTCCAAATCCTCGCGTAGGCGTTTCGCAAAGGCGCTTTGCAATGAGAATAATGTAAATCGCAAATCTATCATAAATTCATCACAAGTATCAAATTTAATTCAAAATATTCTAAATCCTAATAAGTTTAATATCAAGATTATTAAATTAATCAAGATTATTAAATTGCGTATATATCAATTAGTTTTTCTAAAAAGTTTATTAAAAACTTTTTATAATAAGTACATTTTAGGATTATTATCAAGGAAATATTCTTTATTAAAAATCTTTATTAAATTCTTTATTAAAAATAATCGTTATCTAAAAAAAAGAAAAAGAAAGAAAGTTGAATAATTTCTTTTCTTAACAATAAAATCATATTTTTCTGTGACATAAATGGATATTCAATTTATGTTGATGCTTTTTTGATCGCCAATACTGTCTCATCATTTAAATCGACTTTTTAAGTGGTTTTTAAAATATGATTTCTGGAATTGTGTAAACCGTGTTGTCGTCAGATTCTTCGAGAAAAAAAGATTCTAATCATTCCAAGAAAAAAATAGTAATGTATAGTCTTGGTAATTTTGATAATGTTTGGCAATTTTGATTAATGTATGCAATAAATCTATTAATACTCTCTCTCTTCTACGATAATTCAAGAAAATACACATATGTTCTGTCACGGAAATTTCCAATTCTGAATTCAAAGCAAAAAGGATTTTCTCATATATTTTCAGCTAAAAGATTAAGATTAAGTTTTGGATCTCCTAAAAATTAAGATATAATCCACAAATTTCTACTTCAATCCAAAATAGATATTCTTTTTGTGACAAATTGTGGCTTATTAGGTGGATATAAATAACAATAATTTACGGAGAGAAATGGATATGGATTAATGTATTAATGAATAAGAAACTCTTTAAAAGACTTTTGGAATCACACACAAAAATACTGTAATAATAATTATTATTTAAATAATAATTATTTATTTAAAATCTTTCAAAGATTCATATACTCGCAAATCTATCATAAATTCATCACAAGTATCTATCATAAATTCATCACATCAAATTTAATTCAAAATATTCTAAATCCTAATAAGTTTAATGTCAAGATTATTAAATCAATCAAGATTATTAAATTAAAACAAATTCGATTTGCTTATTACATAAAGTCGCTTCTTCAATTAAATTTATAATGTATTTGTCAAAAGTATTATAATGTATTTGTCAAAAGAAAAGAAATTCTTGTTTTGCGTATATATCAATTAGTTTTTCTAAAAAGTTTATTAAAAACTTTTTATAATAAGTACATTTTAGGATTATTATCAAGGAAATATTCTTTATTAAAAATAATCGTTATAAAAAAAAAAAAGAGAAGAAAGTTGAATAATTTCTTTTCTTAACAATAAAATCATATTTTTCTGTGTGCAAATGTCTAGAATCTTTGAGATGGCGTGGGCGTTTTGCACAACGTTTTGGGATGCGTGTTTTTTAGATGCGCACCGGATTTATTCGTGCAGAGGCTCCGGGAACGGGAGCTTACGCAATCTAGTCCCGCACTCCCGAATAAAAGTCTCGCTGGATCACGGCCGTCATATATTTTTAGAATGTTGACGAGTTAGATCGTGGGGTGTAAGCTTGAGCAGACTTGCCAGACGCGTATGCAAAAGGGCGGGGCCCCGAAAAGAAGTGACGCAAACAAACGTCGCCGAGAAGAACATCCAGGAGTCAGGATTTCCATTGTTCTATCTCAATAACAGCGAAGAGCGTCGACCATCGTTGAAAGAGATTCAATTGACTATTATCGGCGAGGATAAAGACAATTTGATGACACAGAATAAAATTCAATTGTCGCAACGAAGAAGAAAGTTTGATGAAACTCGAACATTATTGAACGCTACAGTGAGATTTTTTTTTTTTAATTCGCTATTGAACGCTACAGTAAGATTTTTTAAAGACTAAATCTGAATGAAGAATTATGCAAGTACCGTATGATATAAATAAAGAAGATGCTTTATCTTGCCCCGTTACAATTATCTTATTCTTGAAACTGGTTTTCATGTATTGCGAGTGGGGAGAATGTCTCGATCCCGGATGTCATCAAAGTATCACGTAGTATACTTCAATACCTTACAATTCGATGTACCGTAATGCGGTATATCCCATTATACGCGGTTGGCGTGTTCCAATGTAATGCAGGGATTGACGCAAACGAGATACTTTTTTTTTTCCTTTGGTTTATTTTCAATTTTAGTTATTATTAATTTAACTAAGTTATTCTTAGATATAGGTAGACGATCTGTTTATTAAAAAAAATTTTATAATTAGATAGGGATTAATAAAACCTAACGGATCCTGGAACAAAATGTGACGATATCAAATAAGACTTGGAAAATACGTTTTCAAAAACAGATACATATGGCCATTTGTGATTAATTAATTGTATTCGGAGTACATTAATTGATATCACAGATAAAGTATGAGGATGATATCCGTTTTCAATTCAAAAATAAAATCACTAATGAGAAATTGCATTGAACGAATTGACGCATATTCGAATTAAAATTCATAATGCGTGGTAGAAGAATTAAATAAAGTATTTATAATCGAATGACAAATGTAGTACAAAGCTCAATGCACATAAAATGTTTCAGTTTCTATTTCAAACAGTAATTCCGAGAAAACGGGCTAATATTTATGAATTAAAACACGATATGTGATGCATTATTTGGCAAATTAAACTCGAACAATGTAATCAATAATTCGGAAGATATTAATGAATATTATATTATAGATATTATAGATATTAGATATGAAATATGAATGCTTATCTCGATTCTGAAAAAAATTCAGAAAAATATTATACACGCACAATTTGACATTTTCGAAATGTTATGTTCATTATTTCTATAATATTCATTAATATCTTAAAATATTGGAACACACACACTTTTCGAAATTTCTGAATTTTTTTCAGAATCGAGATAAGCATTCATATTTCACATCTAATATCAACAATATTCATTAATATCTTATGAATATTAATAAATTTAAAATTATAGAAATAATTAAAATAGATAACAACACGATGCATTGTTTAGTGGGTAATGGCTTTCTATCAGTGAGCAAGAAAATCGTGTACGCGTAACCTATTGTCCTCGTTCAGTAACCCTAATAATAAATGCCATTTGTCGCCAAGAGGATCTCGCGCTTATGCGTCGTTAGCAGCAACTTTCTCGACTGCCATTTCAGGGACGTTGCTTGCAACGGGTTTTTTTTTATAGCCAGTATCCAAAAATTCATACCTACGTATATTATTCGATATACCTCCGAGTTTTTTATAAGAAACACTTGATACAATAAATAATCTATAATCCAAAAATTTCTCAATAGATTTGAATAAATATTTACAATAGATATTGAGATGTAGAAATTATCTTATCAGATACTGAAATGACCTACGCGTATCAATTGAAAGATTGGGAAATAACGGCCAAAATTGCTTATCTCTTGAGATACATTCTAAAACGTTTTCTCCGAGCAAAAAATTTTACTCGAAATATATAGTACACGTAACATATACTATATATAGCACAGAGAGTAAATTTTCCTAGGAGAGGAATGTTTTTTTTTGGAATGTAATTTTGAACAATTTTTAAGCTATTATATTATCATTCAATAAGGTATTTAATTTATTTTACTGAAAAATTTAACTTGCACCACTGCTGCCACGAGCTTTCAATTACTATTTGATTGTAGTCGCAATTGATGCAAACAATGTCAATTTGATAATTGCAGATCGCGATAATTAATGATTGTTATGTTTATTAATATTGAACAAAAGATAAAAATATTTCAAACTTTTAAATTTTTCACATTTCCTGCAGAAGTTTAACTGGATGTTGTAACCGTGAAAGAAAACAGTTATATTACGTAAAAATAATAACGGATACCTGTAAAGATAACTGAATGTTAATTTAACATGATATTCCTGAAAATTTATGTAAGTTAAACTATTTTTTATAATCATTTAATCAGAGAGCGTATTTATAATCTCAAAAGTTCCATCTCAAATTCATATCTTGATGAAAATTACTGCGATAATTCCGACGTGATTTTAATTGCAAATAAACGCCTACTGCGCTCAGTAACGCGACGAGCACAAAGTCCGTTTTCTTGCTTCATTTAACCATCATGGTATCAATTGATTGTCCGAAAAAAAATATGTTACAAGTGGCGTTGATTGTCATTAGAAGCTATTTTCTCCGAACATGAAATTCGAGGTATCGCCCACATCTTCAGAGTTGTATGCGATCTTGATGTTGCCGCTTACGTAATTCGTGCTATATGCATTTTTATTATTGCAATTAGAAACGTGCATACGTCGTAGATAAGAGAGAATAAATTATAAAGTAAAAATATTAGTATTTTTCAACTGCGCGATCGATTTTAGAATCAAATTCTAAATAATTTTTTTGGGATAATGAAATTCATATTAAATTCTTACAATATTCAAGCTGTTAGAATTATTTCTCATTGCATTATTAATTTTACGCAGCAATATAATAACTAATAATACTTCGACGTTATCATAACTAGAAGGAATGGCCTGATAACATCAAATTATATTGCCACAATTGATTTTCCTTTGAAGGCAATGATCTTACGATTATATACTACCTTCGTTCACGCTTCATTTAGCGTCAAGTTTTTTTGATTGAATTCGTGTTATGTAACGAGACTTTATCAAATGCTTAAAGAATTTTATAAAAAATACTCAACTTCGTATCTCCGAAAAAAAAAAAAACAAAAAGGAAAGTTTTCAAAGAGTTATGAGTTTGATATTTTCAGCAAATCCGACGAAATAACCAGCCGACCTCGAGGACCTCTTGATCGGTGTTATCAAGGTCATTGACGACCTTGAAACCCGTTTACCTATCATGGCCGCTATTTCGGCG
Source organism: Atta colombica (assembly GCF_001594045.1). Taxonomy (NCBI): domain Eukaryota; kingdom Metazoa; phylum Arthropoda; class Insecta; order Hymenoptera; family Formicidae; genus Atta; species Atta colombica. Next base: position 672,364 of record NW_017259337.1, on the reverse strand, counting down.
ATATGCCGTTGTCATACGGCGATACTGACCCGCTTCAGTTGATTGCCCATGATATTCTGGAGTTCGTTCTTTATCAGACTGAATTTCATCATCGTGTCGCTGGAGAATATGGAACAGCCGAAGGCGAGCCCGGGATAATCGGCACATCTCTTCCGCCTGCGGGCCTCTCTCTCAGCCTGAACCTCGGTACGTTCGCTGGGACAACGTAGCTTAGCTAGCTCTGCCAGTTCAGGATCCTCCTCGACGTTGGTAGACTCGTCATCGGAGTTCCCGTCGCCGCGTGCCCTCGCGACCGCGTGCTCGGGCTCGGGCGAGTTACTCTTGTTTCGCGAATCGCGTTCGTCGCGATCTTCGGCAGAGTTCTTCCTACGAGGACTAAATCGGTGGGTTCTTCTCTTTTTACCCGGCCGATCCTGGATCTCGTCGTGCTTGGCGTCCTTACTCTCGCCGAGCACGGGAACGTCCGGGCTACACTGCGCGAGCCTTTGTCGGACGTCATCGTCTCTATGATCTCCTTCATCATCCTTTTTCTTCTCCTCTTCGAGTATCTGGGTTTTCGAATCTTTCGTCTCGATCTCGTTGATCCTCGTGGACCATCTCGTGCCGAGTGTCACTTGCGGCAAAGACGGATCCGTCGCGCCAAGTCGATCGTCGACGGTCACGTTGACGGGTGACGTCTCGTCGCCGGTAAACGTGGTGTTCCTGGCGGTATCAGCAGGGCCACACTGCGCGGGTCCTCTGCTGGAGGCGTCGAGACGTCGTCGCGTGGTGTGCCGCGGATGATGCTGGTGACCACGGCGTCTGGTCGTTGCCGAGACCGCTCGCTCCATGTCGCGTCCAGCTGTTGTCAAGCTCTGGCCAACAACCGAAACCCCCCGCGTTGTCCAACACGTTGACGCGACGACACGACCCGTGCGATATGCACCGCTCTACTACCACCGCACTAGACACTCCGCCATCTTGTCTGTCACTGATCAAGACGCACGTTTCTCCCCCGCGCCGACGACGTACTGTCCACCGGTTGTGTTGCACCGTCACGTCACGCACACGCAATACGACGGCGCGTACACAAAGAATGGGATCGCGCTGTTCTACGCCGTGCACTGGCCACGCTGTGTCTGTCTCGCTCGCGCGCACGGCGACCGAGAGCAACGTCCCCTCCACGCGGTTAAGCGACGCGCGAGTGGGATGGAGTGGGGAGAGCCGAAGTCGCCGAAGGTTCACGAGCGTATAACGCGGAAGCTGCGCGAATCACAGATGAACTGTTCGCGGAGGACAAGTGGACGCGCCGCTTGTTGACATGCGAGATGCGCCTGCGCGAACAAGTGGCGCCATCAATCGGCGCGCACTCGCATTGTGCGTTGCCGGTAACTATTGTTGAGGCGGCATTTTTTTGCGGGTCAAGAGGTCCTGGATTATGTCTAATTTTGTTTCGTAAAAGCCAAATTTACAGCTTTTTTCAAATCTAACGTTCTGATTTGAATAAAATAAGTGATATAAATAAAATTTTTCTGTTACGCAAAATTTCAGAATCTTCTTTTCTTCTTGTTTTGGATATCAATGAAAATTACATTATATCTTTTGTTTTTGTTAGCGTGAATAAATGCGAAATGTGAAAACTAAATATATTATAATTCTAAGGATTTGGAACTCTTTGAATACTTTTCGTTTTGAAATTTCATATTTCGCTGAGTAAGCAGAATCTGAATCTAGAATATCTAACGATATCGGCAACTTGCCGTCAGAAATAGAATAAAGCGCCTATTGATATACTTTGTCAACAGATTGGCAATAAAAACAGAACAAAATGCGCTGTTCTTAAATGTCAGTTTCTGCTGCTAATCTGCTGTCAGATTGCCTCACGTGCTCGATTTCTGCTATCACTCTGTTGGCATCAGCATATCAGCAGATTCTATCGACAGATCCTGAATTTAACGTTGCTGCAAATAGCTGAATGAATCTACAGTTGGAATCTGATTTACTGTCAATCTGTCAGCAAATTATTAATATTTTGCTATCTGAGCTGTTATTGGAAGTAACTAAACTAAAGTTCTATATAAAGAAATTTGTTGAATATGTCAGAAAGTATAAGGCAGAAAAATTAAAGTGTCCACAGATGTAATGCTAATTATATTTGATCTTAATTAATTATAATAAATCAAAATAATTATTAAAATTCATTTCTGATTCGATCAAGCAATATTGCCAAATATTTCTTCATCTTTATGGAATAATAAAAATATTTGCTCGACTTACGTTTTGCAGAGCCTTGTCTTTCTCCTCTAATTTCGCGTTGACCTGCATAAGAGCTTCCTGAGTTTGGTCAAGCTCATTCTCGATAGTCTGGATCTTTTTTTGCAGGGCACGAGCCTCTTCCTCAGCCTGTGTAAATCAATATATCTCAATATTTCTTCATATTACTGTTATTTAAAAAATGGATTACAATAATTTAGCTTAATGTATATTTTTGAAATACCTTTTTGTGCTGACACTTAGTATTTTTAGCATTAAAATAGCAAATCATATGATCAAATTTGACACTTGATATTTTGACGTAGCATTTTGACGCTAAACGTGAGCGCCAGGCGTCAGCATAAGATTGTATTTTTATCGCTATTTCAAAATCATGAATAAATTGTCAATCAATTCAATCATCTTTAAGTTTATCACATCAATTATCTAAATTCTGTATATATTTTCGTATATATTTTTGCATGTGTATGAACGATGATTGATTTCAAAGTTGTCGTGAAGAATAATAGTTTTTTATACCTTTTCAGCTCGCGCATTGGCATCACGAGCTTGCTGTTCGCAAAGCAACGCGCGATCCATCGCGTTGTCCTTCTCCAGCTTCATTCCCTGCATCTTCTTCTTGATCGCATCCATGGTGGCGTTTGTGTCTCCTCACTCGTCCAACAGAAGAAAATCTGTGGCATCGGACAAGAATGCGATTATAGATAAATATACAAAATTCACGGACTGATTATGGAGTATTCCTTTTTCTTATTCTTCTCTTGTATAACAAGATAGAATAAAATAAAATTTTTCCATGTAACACAAGTCTAAATAAAAATATCGATATGTACTTTTTTGTCAATCATAATTAATTGCGTGTAAAATCGTAAAACTATTTAAGCAGAGCAATAAGTCACGATAATATCAAAATGACGTTAAAATAAAATGTTTAATTAAAAAATAATTTTTATAGTAATCATTTTGTAGCTATTTTGATGTTATTTTAATGTATTGTCATAATGCTTTGCGTTATGTTTGAATAAAGTATTATAATTGCAATATATTGACTTGAAAAATGCACTGACAAAAATTATCACAATTGTGTATTCGATTAAAAAACATAGACATATTAATTTACTGATCTGTTCTACTCGACAATGTCACGAAAAATTCTTGTTATAATTAATTTACCATGACATAAAACCATCCAATTAGCGAGACTTTTTGCTCGCCTCGCTTTTACGCCTTCACTAACCGAATCCTAAAGCGCTCCGATGAACAATTAAGCATGCTCCGTTTTTTTTCTCGCGCATAATAATTTTCTTTGTTCGCGAAGAGGAATGCGGCCTCTATATAGCCTCCTCGCAACGATATATAGGGTGAAATAGCGCACGCTACAATCGTTTGTGTGATCGTACGATCCGTTATTCTTCCGCAGCAACTTACGACGACGTTTCAAGGATAAGAAGGGGAGGAAACCCTAAACCCGTCACGGGCGCGGAAATGGGATTCTCTCGTGGCGCTCTCTCGAAAGTAAGAAAATTCCGGGCTTTGCTTTCTCGCGGATTCGCCGTTTGACGAACGGGCGTGCATAGGTATATAATTAGCAAGCGACCGGATATCCTATTTATAGAGCCGGCTCCTCGCTGAGGAGGGCCTGGGCAGTGGAGGAAGGCGATATCAAACGTTTGCGCATCGCTGCCTCTTTTCGTCTCGTGACGTCATGCTGCTCAGGTATGCAATCCCCGTGCACGAACGAACAGGGAGAACAAAAATCCGTCGCGACTGCATCCCTGGTCGTTTATACAAATCATTCTTAAATGGCGGAACATTTTTGCGGTGCGGTCAGAGAATACATGTCAGAAACGGTTCACCTCTCTCGACGAAATCGTTATCTCGATGAGTCACGAATAACTTTAAAGAATTCCGTTTTATGGAACGGTATCACATAATAAACGTGGTTCGAATTTCAATGACGAAACCATCGCAACGCGTCTTTGCTGTGTATAAAGACAATAAGCGATGGTTTTATCGATATCGCGATATATGTTGAAAACTTTATGTATTTGATTGTACTTGAAGAATCAATCAACTGATATCGATAACACTAACTACTGAAGACGCACTGCGATAATTTGATTTTATTTATCTTTTCTCATGGAAATCGTTACTATTATTATTATAGTATCGTACATTATTTTACATTATTTTACAAATATAGTTGATTTCTATTTTCTTTCTTATTCTTTTCTTTCATTCATTAAAAGGAGTAGTAATGTTTCAGATATATTTTTCGTAAAGTGCATCCTCTTTCATGATGAGTTAACTTTTGCGTTCTCTGCCCAGAATAAAAATGTATAAATTGCTGAGAATGATACAAATGGATTTGAAATGGAACGAAATTTGTCATTTGCATTATTAAATATTCGTTTAAAGAATAATCTTGAAGAATCTCGTGCCTGCGCCACTGCAATTGCATGTATGGTAGAACTGCATCTCTGTTTCTACCGAGAGAATACGCGAGATTCTGAGCTCGCTGGTAATCAGAGATGCCTGGTAAGCAGAGAACGAAAGGGAAATGAAGTTTGTGTGATGTTCGTGAAACAAAAACATTAGTCGAAAGATTCTGCGAAATTGAACGCGGAGTTAAATGCACGTGTAATCATATTATAAACATTTATACGTAATTCCGACGAAACAAAATTCTTGCGAGATGATCGGTTCCATTTGCGCGCTCGTTGATTTCAGTCTTTATTTTTTTGTTCAAGTAGAATATTTTAGGCGTGAAGATTCCGAGAGCATGGCTAGCAAGGAGGATGCATTGATAAAAATTCGTTGTAAGGCGGAATCTCTCGAGGGCTATTGCACAAAATTTCGATTTGATGGGACGCGCGTTCCACGAATCCAAAAACGCGCGTATCGTAACCAACGGGTTTATTTTTACGCGTCAAGAGGAGGAGAGGGTGGTAAGATTCGTTGCTGCCTGGCCAGGCCATTTCGGGTTACGCATAGCGGACGTCGCGCTGATTCCCAAACGCACCGACCGAGTGACTTAACTCGGTGGTGTCCTATTACGCGCTTGGGAGAAAAAAATCGATTGCAAACCATTGGATATCTGTCTCATATCGCGACTGAGAACGTTTCGGTGATTGTAAAATGGGATGAAATAAAAGTACAATATCGTTAAATAATATGTTAGAGTAAAGTTTCTTATGTACAAGTATTTTTTTGCAAAAAAAAAATAAAAGGGTATTTTTTATGCATTTCTCTTTTTATAAAGATTTATCATATATTTTTTTAATAAAGAGATGTTTTCTAAAATTTAACAGTAACTAATATTAAATATTCAAAATAATTCTTTATAATATAAAAGAAAAAAGAGTATTTTTTATACGCTTATTTATAAAGATTTCAAATATTTCTTGAGCTGTTAAATATAATTAATAAATATTAATATATATAATTCTATATGTATGTAATTTCGAAGTAGCATCGTTTCTTTTTTATTTGTTTGCATGTATCGTAAATCGACAGTAACGTTAGCTTATATTCCGAGTAAAACGTGCTTAGCTCAGCACTCTTGATGGAACGCGCCAAAGAAATTTGTCTCCATATTACGAAAAGATCAAAAGTCTGTGCACTGTGTAGTCACAATGATTACTCGTGAACGTGAAAAAAAATTCTTGTGAGTCACTGCATTCCGGAAGGTAGCAACCGCCACGGTTCACGATGATCCGTTATCGTGATGCATTTCTATGAAATTTCATTTTTTCGATGAATATTGAAGCTGTCAGATTATAATGCTATTTTTATTAAATATAATAAATTATAATAATTGAAACATCCTTGGAAATTTAATAATCGTTCTTTTTATAACAATTTTTTTTTTAATTCTTGTAATTTATATTTTTTATATCTTTAAATTTATCGATTGTACGATAATTTTCGATAATCTCTCTCTCTCTCTCTGTCTTTCTCAACTTCAAAAGAACAAAGATAATTTCGATGTCGATGCAACAATTGAGTTATTTCTCTCTTCACTTTTTGCGCATAGACATACGTCATTCATTGTTCATTTGATGATTAACTCATCTTCCTGAACGTAATCATTTATGTCCAAGCGATATCTATATCGACATATAGATCATAAAACGGCGATATCATTCTTCAAACAACGAAGTCGTAAAACATTACAAATCTTCAATGTATTAAGTGTCGTTACTAAAATAAAAATTATTTGTAATTTTCATATTTTTTATCTTTGTAAAGAAAATTAAATTTGCAATTTATTTTAACGAGATTCTCCTTTTTTATTATTTTAAATTTATTTTAAAATTTATATTTTATTTTCAGTTTAAAATGCTTCAGACTATTACTTTATAGATTTGCTTAGCAATACTATTTCTGTCTTGAATAATTTTGAAAACTGTGTTCGATGATTGTTTGAAATTTATTTTTACAGTAGCATCAATTTAACATTAAATAATTTGATAAGATAAATGTATCAGTTAGCAGACATGATCCAATTATTATTAGATAAAATATTAAAAATTTTTAATATTAAACTTTTAATGATATGTTCAATTCTAAATAAATTTATTATTTATAAAAATTTAATAAGACGAATTTATTTAGATACAATAATTAAAAGCTTAAAATTTAAAATTTTTATCATTTCGTCCAATAATTGGGTAATCATCCACTAACTATTCACTAACTGATATATCCAAACAACTATAAAAAAATTCTCTCTCGAAAACGTATTAAAAATAATAGTCGCACAAATTGAATTGATAGTCATCGAATTGAGATCATTTTTTTTCTGCGCACTAAAATCGAGATCTGATTATTATAATTTCACGTCCGTTTTTCACAGGCAACCAATTTCGCTGTACGTGAAATTCTTTCCGTGATGAATTAATAATATTCTCTCCGTACAAAGTCGAGCCCATCGCGAGGACGACTCGCACGACTCGTCCTTCACGAGTGTATTTATTCAAGTTCGGAATTCGCTGAAGCTTGGATGTGTGAGAATGCGTGTATGTGTATAAACGTGCAAGTGACATTTACATGAAAATCAAGCAATTTGCCACGGCAAACATGAGAGTCCTTGCGACTATTTACTGTCATTTAATGTCACTCGCCACTATTTACCACGCAAATACCACACTTCTTTCTTTTCTCGTCTAGAAGAGACTTTTCTTTCCGAGAATGTAGGACGACCCGTGTCTTCGCGGATGTCAGTGACACGCTCCAGAAGACGGCTTCTCTCGCGGCTCTCTTCGACCTTGATACGCATAGGGTACCACATGGTACTCCACGCATAAGTACTCACGTTTGTATCCGTTCGTCCGGGATGCGTCCGATCTGCGGGCTAAGTCACGACTGGGCGACGGAGAGGCGCTCAGGGCTCGCTTCGTCGTGGCTCCCACCTTCTCGCGATGCTCCTCGAGATCGTCGAGGACGACGTAGGCTGCTCCCTACCACACCGCCGTGTACCTCCCGGATCTTCTACGTACGGATCTCTGAAAACGTACATCGGCCGCCGCCCGCGGATTATCTTTAGATCGCAGACGCGCGAACGTGAGCGTGTGCCGAATACTCTATTTCGACGACGGCCAGCGATGGGGGAACACTTCGTATCGTCAGAAAACAGCACAGAGTGGAGAAAAAAAAGTTCAAAGTTGGACTTCGAGCAGTTCAATCGGCTGCCAGCGTCCGCGAAACTCGAGCAAAGTCAAAGTCACATCGTGATCCCTAAAATGATGCATGCTCATTTGCGACGAAGACATTCCTCGATGATTCTCATAGACTCATTGGAAAATAGGCTAGCATAAGAATCGCGTAAAATGGAGTAATTTTGATCCAGTTGAGATGACTGGGAAATTAAAAAAAAAGTGTCTAACAACACGCATAATCCAAAATCAAGACAAAATCATAACTTCAAGACCGACCTTTCGATTTTGAACGCGTGCTGTCTCAGCATTATCAAATTATCAAATTTGAGTCACAGCTATTCCATTTTATCTTATCCCTTTCAGCGAATCGCAAAGTATCGTATTTTTCTGATGGCTCCGAATTCGAAATCGTTCTTAATGAGAGTTATAAAATATTATTACTTACCGAGCTTTCAATTTGTACATATGAATAATCGTTTAAGTTTCTTTTTGAGATGGAAGATGAACCCTATTGTAAAATTACATTCCTGATTTCGCATTTACATAGAAATTGATTTTTTATTGGGGGAAAAATAGGATAAATGTGGGATAAATGAATAGATTTTTTTACTTTTTTATTAGTACACTTTATTAACACAGTATATCTTTATTAATATCTCTACTATTTATTATCTTGATTTATATCAAGATTTGTTTCATTATAATCAATCAAATATAATCAATTGTCTCATATGTTACTTATATATTTCGGGAAGATTATAGCGGTCATGCGAGTGACATTTAAGACGATCGTTTCGAAATTTGTCTATAAACGGAGTGAGAATACAATAGCGAGGGGAGAAGGTTGACGTAGACCATCAGAAAACAATATCTTCATTTTCAATAAGAAAGCGTTTGGAATCGGCCGCACTGGTAATTTTGGCATCGGGGTCAATGTATAGCCACCTAACTCGATCTCCTTGAATTAACTCGTGTCACGATCGATTCATTATGACACCGGATAGCGTTCTGAGTTTTTCTTAATTCTTCTCCGCGAAATAATCTCGTCAATAATTCCATCTACCTAGGTCAATCGTCGGTTCGATTTTTTTCTCGAAATTGAGTGACGTTATTGAGTCATATAGCTAACTTTATCGGGATGAATGTTGTTTTCCATGATGGTGCAACAGAGAACTCATGTCAATAAATTAAATATCCGCGTATAATTTGCACGAATAATCATCAAAAAAATCGTCACGCACACTTTGCGTAATATCTGGCCGTTATATCTGATCAGTTACAGTCATCGGTCCGTTTCAGTACCATATAAGGAAAATGTAGGTAAGGGTCCCTCAGTAGCCTTGACTCATATACAGCTGGGTCTCTCCGAGCACTTGCTCGAGTATGCTCGCCCGAGTATACGCTTTTTAAACTGATCGTTCGAAGAGGTCAATAAATAAAACGCATACAAGCGTTTGCCTGTTGCGCTCGATGAGGCGATCTAAACGCACCGGCATATATTTAATACATAAACTATATTTAAACTTTCGCAGCTATCGGCGTCTTTCACTTAAAAGTAGGTACATCACGCGATCTCTTTTCTTTTCTTGATTTTCCTATCTATTTAAGCGATCATAATTTCATAAATTCTTCATTTTAAATTAAATACGATGTGTGAAAAAGGATCGTACATTTATTATATCTTTCAGACAGCACGCATGTCCAAAATCAAGACATAAGACATCTTAAGGACGCTTTTAAGATGACTCAAGATGTCTAAAAGATATCCTAAATGACGTCCGATTTTGAACATGCTGTTCTCTGGGCGAAATGAAAAGAATTATCTTGATAAAGTACCTGAAAAAATTAAATATAGATCTGCAAATAATTTTGTTGAATTTGCAAAATAATTGTCTAAAATGCTTAAGCGTGATGATAATGCTGTAAAAAAATAAACATTTTTGCATCCAATTTATATGTCCTACACAAATTTTGATATTCCAAAAAATTATTTTCAGATCTACACCTAAATTTTTAGATACTTCAGCAAAACCATTATTTCCATGTATTCCTTATTTCTTTGTACAAATATTAATTTATTTATTTTCATACCGTTCTTCATATTTGAGATCGTTTTTGGAGCTTATCGTTCATTGTATAATTGTATGCGATATAATTTGCGGGTGAAACTAGCACGAATAGCTTGAGAAAGTACGCGATTACTGTCCGTTACAAATTAGGAAAACGCGATCATCGTATCGCTTGGCATAGAAAAACTACTTACCTATTAGGATTCTGATAATTACTGATTCTAATGAAAGAATTATTCTGTTGAATTATATGAATTATAACTGTTCATTTCCCATCAAATGTATCGCTTAATATATGTGAAACTCGAGAAGTGGGTCTTTAAGAATTTAAGGAAATAATTTTAATGCGAGATTGAGCGCTGCATAATAATATTTGAAATACCGTAATCGAAGATAAGCTATTCAATATATTTTTAATATACTTCGAACGATTGATCTCTC
>NW_017259337.1:659855-661841 GCF_001594045.1 Atta colombica | reverse complement strand
TATATATATATATATATTGCGAAACACAATAACACTTACCATATACAGAATATGTTACAGCGAGCCGCATAGATAGAGACTCCGTCCTAATTCCTCATCGACATAAGCCTTTATATGATAAGTTGAGTCATCGTCTTGTTAGCCCCGGCTCCGTTGTGTTTTGTCAATTTCGCCGACAGCTTTTTCTTCAACGTTATTATATAGGATAATTCTAATTGACATAATAGCGATAATGATCTGCAATGACTCGAAATTCGTCGGCTTTACACAGAATATTTAATGACGTATTAATTGCGCTATTATCTTCTTGAATAGAGTTTAAAAATCAAATTGTGCCAGTGCGTTAGAATGTGATGAGATGCACGACATAAATTTTTGTGTTCCTGTGTTTTGTTCTCACGTGTCACTTCATATACTCACCTTCATTTCCAGATAGCGACATTTTTATTGCAATCTTTCAAGAATTATATATGTGGCTGAAGATACACCTGTTGATGGATATAATACAAATAAATAGCGTAACGTTACAAATGTTAATAAATAATGCTATATTACATTTGCGTTTTTATAATAATGGGACAGATTCGGGATTCTTTTAATAATCGAACAGAGAATATATAAAATAAATTTCGTTATAAATAAATAGGACGCAACAATAATTTATTTTCTATTATCGTACATCAGTTGGCCGGTTAATGTATCCGCCTAATGAGGTATCGAGACGTCGCGATGTCGCAAAAAGAAAAAAAAAAGAAAGAAAATATCATGCGTGATCGCATGGCATACAGAGGACGTTCGATAATAAGCATATTTGTGATGAACTGAATATCACTTTATTGAGATAGTCGCAGATCTTTCGTTTTACTTGCTTAAATTAAAAAGATTATGTCGACGCTTTCGTCGAGTAAGATTATTATATTTTTTTCAATAAGAAATACTGTTTTATTCACAAAATACGCTTGTTGCCGAATATCTTGTCTAATCTATCTATATCTATCTTATCTATATCTAGATAAGTGCACCATTTATATGTATACATAAATATATTTTTTTCACAGCTGCAATAATATCTTTCTGTGAATATGTATAGAACGAACATCGAGAGCGAACACTTGAACATTTCAAGAGCGCCGAGTTCTCACAATCATATCACCCATATCGCAGATTACAACCATTATTGAATCGTACGTTGGGGATGCATAAAATTATAATGAGATTCTTTGATACTCTCTATTATCTAACTTTTTATTAATATTTTATATTATTAAATTTGCTATATAATGCGTACAGTTATTGACTTCTATGTGTTTTATACTCGCATGTCATGCTAACAATTGAACAATTAAGTTATAAAAACAACAGTATTAAGCTGTTTAAATAGTTTTCCAATTTTAGTGGATTTATAAAAAAAGTTTTACGATATAATTTATATAATTTATGTATAATTTTAATAAATATGTTATATTATTTATAATTTAATAATATAATTTATAATTTATAATTTAATGATATATTCTTCATTATGTCGGATTAGTTTATTTGCAATTTTATGGTTACTTTCTTAATCTCAAATACATTGTATGCGACTATTTAAAATAGAATTAATAGTAAATTAAAAGCGAAGAAAAGTGATAAAAAAATCAGCATGATGTTATTGAGAAATCAATAACCATTCTCATTTATTCTTCTCGATCACTGCATTATTATGCTTATGCCTTAGCGATATTAATTTCTTTTCTACATAATTTAAATTTATTCGAACTATATATTTCCAAATTATTTTTATTGCTGCCGCTGTCGTGAATTATATTATTATATTCGCACGGTCGCTTCTTGTTCCTCGAAAAAAACATCTAATTTTAATACTGCATTCACAAGAAACACGAAAGAACCGTATAATTCGTTTGCGATAATGCAAAAAGCGAAATCCGAACGACTATCGGAACATGCGAGATCGTAAGTGCGAAAAGGAATGTTTTCCGAATT
>NW_017259337.1:652062-659755 GCF_001594045.1 Atta colombica | reverse complement strand
TATATATATATGTATATAAAAGAAAAATATATTATTATAATTCTAAATTAGTTACACTTCATTAAATTATGTTTAGATAAGGTATACATTTTCTATCTACCATTATTATTTATATTTAACCAATATTATTTATAATTTAGATAAGGTCACTCAGATTTATGCAAGAATATGTCTCTCCAGAAAGCATTATTTATACATATGGAATGATAACACGATGAATTCGATAGTTTTATATTGGCAGAGAAATGCAGCAAAAACTTGTGCCTGTTATGACAATTAACTCGTGGAAATTGAGGCAAGTTTCGCATTAGAATATCAATGCCAGGCTCTATTGAGGTAATTGCTAGTATTCGCTAATATTTTCTAGTGCAATTTATACTTATCTCGGTGAGTTAGCACTCACGATCTCTGTTCATCCACGATTCGCGGATATAACTTCCGGCGGAAAACGCATCTACATGTTAGACACGTCTCAATGTATCTAAATGCGCACACTATCGGATGACAAACCATCTTAAGCATAAAATGCGCACCTTGATGAAATGATCTGCATAAGTAAAACACCGCTGTTCACGACAGTTCATGCACACAATTATATATACATGAAAGTGTAAAAGATTAAAAGGAAAGATTTTTAGATAGAAGGATCTATTCTAAGGACGATAGAAATGTGAAAGCTTCATAAATAGACTTCCGGAAATGATGCTCATTGCGTGTATTCGATAATCACGTAAGAATTCCTTAAATAGATGTTTAAGGCAGCGAACGGTAGCAAAAATAAATAAATAACTTAAAAGTAGCGTACTCGTTGCCGAAAGCAGATCGAGGCAATCGACTCGAAAAACGTGTTTTCAATTTTTTCCAGTCGATCAGTTTCAGAAAAATCCAAGAGAGTTATTATAAATAAATTGCCTTAATTTTTATATATTATTATGAAATTATATATGACACATTTCCAAAATATTTTTTGGATTATTTTTGAAAAATCCAAAATTTCAATCAAAATTATTAAACATTTATAATCCACGATAACTCAACTAGACAATTATATAAAATCAATAATTTCAAATAAATAAAGATCTTCTCGGGGTTTTATGAACAACAAAAATAACAGAAAACACCGAGAGGAAAATCTCTCTTCTCGAGCTGATAACCTATAATAATTTATGGTTGCCTAAATTTAATAATATATTTTCATTAATTTTGTACTTATATTTTCTAATTGTCTTGTAAAAATTCTATTAGAATCTATAATTGCACTAATTTTTCTCTCGGTGTAAAGGGATGCATCGGCAACACCTCGTACAAATCCGAGTACATTTGCTTATTGCTACATTTAAACTTACATTAATAATCCTAATGCCTCTTTCATATTATTTCCAGAGATTTCTAAATGCACCAACTGCCCGTCAGGCCAGTCATGTTCCGTAATCAGTTCTGTCTCGCTCTTTTTTCACTTTTTTTTTTTTACAATTATCTCCGTGTTCACTTGTCTACAGGTGAGTCTGAAAGGGAGCAAATAAAGAAACCAGGATAAGAAACTCTCGATAAAATAAAACAAAAATAAAGTGTGGACCGAGGGAGGATCATAAAAATACTACAAACATTAATTCTTTTAAGATGATCGATTTAATATTTTATAACGATAAAACGTTTCAACAGTTTAGGCTTCTGCGTTTTTAGCAGAGAGAGAGAGAGTCATATCTTGTGATAATGTAATATTTTTTCACTGATTCAATGTCGGAAAAAACATGCGATTTCTTAGCAAAGGAAAATATATCAGTAAAGAATACAATGATATACGAAGGGCCAATATTGTAAATTATTCGACGACGATAACAGCAGCAATCATAAGAATAATAATAATTACTTTATTTAAATAATATCAATAATACGTATATTATATATTGCCGAACATCTTGATTAAGTGACAATTCATTCGTGACAACACAATGGAACGATCGCTCTGTTACTGAAATTAACTAATTATTATGTAATTTCAGGCAGATAGGAATGGACTAGGCATCATGAATTCGGTCGATAATACACTCCTTCTAATAACATTGACGTCAAAGATTATTTAACAAGTAAGAGGAAAAAGCATCGAATATCTCGTTTAAATCTAATGCAAGTTTTAAAATCGGTACAGCTAGTCCATCGCTATCGATTGCCGTACACACGTAATTTCTCAACCCAACTTCCATTCTCCAAATATAATACATGCTGTGTACATAATTTTATCTGAGTACCTAACAAATCATTTTAGTCACAATGCGAACTGATATCCTGAGGCAAATATTTAAAAAAAATGGTAGAAAATATAGTTTCCTCGACATTTCACAGACACTGAAGATATACACATAATAAATTATTATATTACAAAATAATACATTATTTTCGTTTTACAAGGCGCAAATTTTGAAAACCAATTGACTACTTTGTAAATGATTGAATCTACATTTATGTATATGAAAAAGTAATGTAAAAACATATATTAAATTAAATTAATTTAAAAAAAATATCATCAATAAAATCATTAAATACTGCCACAAATTAACCACAAGCATATTTTTAGAATTATATTAGTAATTTTAGGAAAGTGATAGTATTTTGTTAAATTTTAATATGTTAATTAAACGTAATATAACGAATTGCTGATTTACATTAGCGGACAAAATTCAAATAGTATTAAAAAGAATCTTATATTGAAACGATATAATAGCGAAGAAATGCAAAAATGGAAGAGACGCGTGGATTAATAAATCACGAACAGACACGTGTCTATATCAAATTATTGTCAAAATTTTGCAAAATATTGGCAAGTTTGCCTTTTGTCAAAATCTTGGCACATTTGTACAGTTAAAAACACTATGCATATCTGCAGCATAAATTTCTATTTAATTTTAATTCTCAGCGAGATTATCGTTCCTTCACCGATAGAATAGATATAAATGCAGTGCGCATTATTATGTATTACAGGATTATGCGAATTACATGCGTTTATTGTTAGTCATAACTTTTTCTAAAGCTGAATATATCATTCATTATTTTATAAATAATAATATTATTAAATTTATAAAGTATGATAATATTAAATAAAAATAAAATTTTGTACAAATATATTTAATAATATTTTCTCTAAATTCTTCGGAGTGGAATCTCACTCTAAAGAGTGAAAATTAAGCCAGTCTTGAAAAAGAGTGAGATTTAGTTTTCTCAATCTTTAAGAGTGAGATTTACTCTAAAGTTTTACAGAGTACTAATTTTTAATTTACTTTCTAAATTACTGTACTTTGTTGAAATTAGAAATGCTTTTTTAATTGTATTACTGTTGTATTTATTTATAAAAAAGAATGTTTAAAACAAAATTGTAAATTCATCATATAATATTTCGTTTTCATATCACATTATATTAAAGATAGATTATATTAAAAGATTAGATTATATTAAATTAATATTAAATCACTAAAATATCTAATTAATGTTCAACGATGCGTTCTGCATTTAGCATTATTTGTATCTAATCAACTTTATGACAAAATTATCAATAATTTATTTTTCAACGTCATGTGATGTGACATACTTCAGATCTGAAGATTCAAAAAACCTATCGATGCATTTTATGTACATATTACAATATAATGAAGTCATTAGTTTCGCAAAATCTCAGATAGAGAAAATTGCAAAGAAACATTAATTTAAATTAATTCTGATGAACTCTGCGTGCGTCATGATGCTCGACGAATGTTTAATGCCCTTTGCATATTCCTCATGATCACAACGTGGTTCAAGCTACCGCGCTTCAAACTCGTCCTGATTTGACGATACAACGAAAAGGATGTGCTTTGCTCCAATTGATGCTGCTCACCTTGGCTGGTTCGTCTCTGAATGATACGAACACAGAAAGATACGCTATATCACTTTCGTTTGTCCATATATGTGTATAATTTTTCTTGAGTTCTCAAATAAATTTTAAAAATTTTGTTAATAAAATGTAATTAAATTCTAATTGAGAACATGTAGATATATCCGATCATTATTAAGAATGATTTTTGTTAACATTATTTTTATAAGATTTATATATACAAAAATTTTACAGTTTGAGACACACTTTTTATCATTTTTGTGATTATATTTGCTCAATAAAGGCATAAAGTCATTAATAATGGTTAAATATATTGCTACTTCTGCTATAAAAATAAAAATTAAACATTTAACTCTCAAACATTTTTACTGATGTCGCAAATTATGAGGAATAACTTATAACGTACGAATGTAACATAATTGAATCGAAAAGGATTGAATAAAGAGGATGTAATACAATGCCTAAGTGGTATGATAGACTTGATTTGAGTTTTGAATAATTATGTAATAAAAAGAGAGAGAGACTGCTATAATTTGGCAAAGCACATTAATCTGTTTTAAATAAGTCGAAAGTCACAAATGTTATTTCACGAATGGCATTAACATCAGCTTTATATAAGCACACACAAAATACACAGAGGAACCTCTACGTTTAACACATGACGCTTTGAAAACAGAAAAGATTTATAATTAATCGAGAAGGAACGTGCACACACGTATATACTTGAGCACGATATAATCGCTGAAAATCGCATTAAAAAGAAATATTTTTAAGCGACAAAAAATTTTCTCTCTTAGTTTTCACAAAAAAAAAAAAAAAAAAAAAAAAAAAAGAACGGACATACATTATGTCAGGACAATCTCAGTATTTTGTATAAGCAACACAGCAATCTTTCTCGCGCACACATATTTTTACGATGATTCTCATCCTCCCTGAATTTTCCGCGCGATCTAATAAAAATTACTTTGCACCAACGTCAATCTGGATTCCAATATTTAATTCCCAAGGATATGTTAAAAAAATATCACACTTTTGAAATTGCTAACGCTGTTAGTGGTATGTTTACGCAGGATCGGGATCCTAACAATTACGATAATAGCAATACCCGCAAGGAGGTATTGAGTTAACAAAGCTACTGTGTCATGAAGCTATCTCGGCAGTAAAATCTGCATCCATGGTAAAACTTTAATAACTCGTGGATTTCTGTCGATTTCGCTCGATAAAGTGCAGTCAATCTAGATCATAAAAATATCATTTGCAACACTAATATTCTCATTCGTCGTTGTACACGTTCTGAGACAATATACATAAAAGATAAATGAAATCTCGGAATGCATTCGGAATGCGTCAAGGTGTGTCTTGGAAAAAAAATCTTAAATGCTTTTTCAGTTGATAGTACATCGTGGAAATACGCGACGGAATGTATCAATGTTTAAAATAAAAAGCATGTTAAAGATGTCTCGAGATACTTTAAAGATCCGTTACCGAGATACGGTGAGATTTTACCGCCAATCATAAATGTTACACCGACATGTTCAGAAGCGTTTTATAATAATAGTAATATACGTATAATTGAACAACATTCTGGCGTTTCAAAACGTTCGCGATAAATCTCACGTACTATTATAGCAACGCGATTACATATCTGAATGCTCTGTTACTACGGGGTATTGTACGTACACGGCACTATAAGTCCTTCTTCTTTTCCTCGCCAAAATCAACTTCACATCACACATCACGTCGTATTATATAATACAGTACTAGCAAGAGGCAACAATTTTTCGTATACCTTGATTCTGATGAACGTCGGAAAATTTTCAAGGGAATCTAGCATTGTAAGTTAATCTCTTTTATTGCAAATTTGTTACATCTCTCTATTAGTATTGGACATTTTTTTCTGTTAAATAAAATATCTTTTATCCTATCAGAATATATCGTTTGTAATGCATTTTTATATTTTTGTTATCACATTTAATATAACTTTTTCAATACTTTTTCCACATAACTTCGATGTTTGTCAGACAAACGTATAATTCTATCTGTACATCGGAAAAAAATTTTTGGTTTAAATATAGAGAGAGAGAAAGAGGTTATCGCTATATAAAAAATTTCAAAAAACTTTTATGTATAAGGAATAAATTTGACGTTAACCGTTTTTAAGAAAAATAAGAAACGATGAAATATTAAATTTTTTTTTCTTCAAATCCACTGATATGTTGCGATCGCTACAACCATTAGGATACGCCGAATACATTACAAGAATTCGTCATATCCGTGGCGAAGATTTTATATAAAAAATATGTGTCTCTTGTTTTATCGCGATCCGAGGTTCATCAGAATTTGGGAGGAAACAATTCGATATGTGTTACCTTTGCGAGTATACACAAGCACGTTGTATTTATAATATGTATACACGTTACACACAATTTTTGTGCGTGTGCATACGTATGTGTATGTATATAGGTACATACAAAGACAGACAGACAGAACGTGAGACACATATAGATACATAACACTAACTATATATCTCGCAATAAAAAGAAATCGCGCGGGCCTTCTGCTAGCCGAACTATGCGCAAGCATACTTTATTTACAAAGCTCCCCGTTCGCCATGCGTCAATTATATGTCGACGACATATAGTCACACGGCCTCTCACATGTTAGTAAAATATGATATTAATTTATCGACGGCGACGACTCGATTAGGAAAAAGACGCTTGAATTATGCATGGACAATGGAGTCGCGTGAAAACGTCCGGAAGTAAACAAAATGCCATTTTGACAATTTCTCATCTCTTACAAATATGTCATAAATTCGCTACAACACAAATTTTACGATCATCTTAAAAGAACATCTTCTTTTTCAGTACGTTTATATATTTTATTTAGCTGAATATTTTAGTACTTTTGCCTTGCTTATTTTCCTGTGTTTCAAAATAAGCTCCCAGCTTTGACGGATTATAAAAATATTTAATTCTTTTGACATTAATTTTTATAGAAATTAAATCAAAAGATTAAAATATAAGAAAATTAAAATTATAAATGTATTTATATCTCAAATTTGCATAAAATGTTTTTAGTAATTATATGGTTTATAATTGGCCTGTTCTATTCTATAGACCAATTAAAAATTTCGCTGATAAATAAAAGAACAGAATAAAAGTGATATGTATCAATTTAAGTACGAAAAAAGAATTAAGAACATCATTATCGGTCCTTTTTAAAAAAAATATTAGGTTGTTCGGAAAATTCGTTTCAAATCTTCTGTTAGTTTAGAACGCAATTTTTACTCAAAGAATAATTTTATTGAAACGGTGGAGATGGACTTATGTCGAGTGTCGGCGAGTTTTCTAATAGTCACTCGTGGATTTTCGTGCACGAGGTCCTTAAGAAGCGTTTCATCAACCGAAATTTGAGACAATTTTTCCGAAAGGCTAATAAAAAAATGAAACTTCTCTATGAAAACTTTCGTAGAAAAAATGGCATTTTAATCACTCCCTGAATCGATTTGGAACAATGTCAAAAGCTTTATCGAGTACTGTAGGCCGACGAATATCACGTTTATTCTTGTTAAATACGTAATCATAATGATATTGACTCTCCTATATTCAGGAAGATTCAAGGATGCCCATATAAGGATGTCGAAAGTGTTCCCTTATCATAGTGGGGATCACATTCGAATGAGATTCGCTCACATGTTTATGTGTACAGATATACATGTTGATAACAAATTAATGCTAGAAGTCGCGGATCGAGACGAATGTCTCTACCGAACAGATGTTAATGAAAATCGCGTTAAGTACAAACGTTTCATACAAGTGAAACGTT
>NW_017259337.1:642044-651962 GCF_001594045.1 Atta colombica | reverse complement strand
ATATATATATATATATAATGAATAAAACAAACTCGCCATCAAAATGGAATGATCGATAATCCTTGCAATCTCGATTCAAAACAGATCATATATTCGCTTCGATCCTCGATGAATTCATATCATTTTTCTTTATTTTTAACCCTTAAGTAGTCTTGCGATCAAATGCAGGATTAAACAAATTTTAAGATTAAACAAATATTCTTATATCAATTCCAAATTAATTATTTTGAGTCATTCTCTGTCTAACAGAGAGTGACTTAAGTAGAGAGTGTAAGTATATTGAATAATTGACAAGCGAAATGTTAAAACGAGGAGAATTAAGAGAATCCGGTAGGGACAATGACGACAAAAAAGAGTGAAACATGAGAAGAATGACAGATCAGACTTTTAAAAAAGCATAGTGTTACATGTTCTGTGAAAAGAAATCCAACACTACCAACACTGATACCAAGAGTAAAATTAAATGTGACTGTTAAAAGCTTGAATTACACGGACAAAGTTAGCAACCTATTCCAACGCGACCAATCAAGGGTTAAACTGCATTTCGTTACCGTATCATTCACACAGTCACCCATTCTCTCTTTCTCTCTCTCTCATTTTCTCGAAGATTTGTCGCTACGGCGGTGCAGATCACCCACTGAGCACGTTGCGCACGAGACGACGAAGGAGGACGAGAGTCGTGCATTCACTCGCGCTGCAGTATCTCCTGATTCAGGAAAATAGACAAAGCGTTCAGACAGTCTGACTCTCTCGCATGGAGCGTTCCAAAGCGGCCGTTCGTTTCTGTCAGAATGAATTTAATGAGAGCTGAGACACAGACCTGTCCTCAAAAGTGAGAAGAGTAGCTCATGGCTATCTTTCCTTTCTTTCTCTCTTTCTCTCAGAATCGATGGATATTTTTAACTATTCTCGCTACTGAGTTGCAGACGATTATGCGAGATACTTCGCTTCTTCTACGACCTCTAAGCAATAATCTTTTTTTTTTTGTTCAGAATAGAACAGTTATATAGAATTGTTGAATGTTTCAGCTGCGAAATGTTCGACGCGATTCTTCGAGAAGCGATAAAGAATATCGCGAAGCGTAAATCATGCTGACGTGTACACTTCACGCACATATTTTTACATTTCGTCAGTCCTGATAAAGTATTTGTTTATTTTTTAATAAAAATGCCTGCCGTAGCGTAACGAGAATACGCCACAAAGAATACGCACCATCGACACGTTTGTCATATGAGTGATCTCGATGTGACACATCTCGAGAATAATATCGACAATGGCATTTTCGAGCGCGTGCTTTTATCTCATTTTTAGGAAATGAAATTCAGCTTGGGACGCTCCATGCGGATCACGATTAGTCGGTTTATCCTGGAAAATCCTGCAATACTTAAGGGGACGTTAAAAGGACTTGAAGATGCAATTCAATAAGTTTTTATGATACGTCGCACTCTACCTTTAATAATTACGGTAAGCCTCGGTCACTCGGGGAGAACACGTTTAAATAATTCGATCAATCGGCCACTGACGATCGCAAACTTACCATCTCGTATAAATCGTCTGTTCATGAATATAGCGGTAGCAATAGACAATCATGATAGTATTATTATGATGTGATAAGAGACTACAAAAACATGTCAATCAAATTATAGCAATAAAATTATAATTTAAGTAAAATTGCCTTGTAAATAAAAATTTATATACTCGTATAATACGGAATCACATTAATAAAAATATAGAATTATTGAAATAAAAAAAACATATGAAAAGGATATTCTTCACAAAATAAATTTTTCTCTTCAAAAACTCAATTTTGTAATTCCTCTCCTGTGTTACTGATTTCATGGAAGTATATTAAATATAAAATAAATTTATAAATTTATACGATGTGTCAGCATGATTCTCCATTGCCTCAGCTGTATCTTGTGTCCGATCGGTCAACGAAATGAATTAGGACTTACCATCTCAGTCGTGAGACTCGCTAGGGCCTCCTCCACAGTGGCCGCGATCCTTCCACCGTCATCCTGACGTTGATTACCCTTGATTGGCGTGGTTGGGCAACCTAAAATTATCGTTAATCGTCATCGTGCAAAAAATATCATTGGTCCTCGTAAATTACCATTAACGGAAGACAAGAGGTATCTCGAGCGATAGTGTAATCTCCAAATTAGTTCTATATTCGTAATTGCATAAAATTAAGAAATTTTAAAATATGTATTTGTCACAGTGCAAAATATTACACGAGACATATGCATAGCATTTGTATAAATGATTTTAAATGAAAAGTGATTCAAAATTTGTGCCTTTTTTTCGAGATTTTGCAATTTTGAGGCGAAACGTGAAATGTGCATTTAAGAAACTGTGTTGTCTATACATAAGAAGAAGCGTGTGAACTAATTGCGTAGGTCAATAGTAGAGAAGATAAAAAAAATATAGACAAAGATCAAAACTTATCTGCTAGAAGTCCTAAGAAATTTTCAAAAATCAGAAAACGTATACAAATGAAAATAGAAAAATAAAATCAACATGTAGAGGATTCAATGAAGAGTGACGAAGAAGTGAAATTTCGCGTTTTCGTATTTTTTTTTCCTTTATTGTCTCTTTCATAGTTATCAGGTATTTTAACAAAGCTTTATTTAAATTAGCTACACAGGACTAGACAGAACAATAATGTTGATTGATTATAGAATATATAATCGAATGAAAATATTTTCGCATTTGACTAACACTCTTGAAGCATAATCGATATTACACAACAATAATATTAGTTACAATAACATTAAAGTTAAACATTTATTTTTAATTGTTGCATTCATATATTTTAGGTATGTATATTTCGAGACAATTATGTCATATTATTTTAATTTCAAAAAATCTGCTTTCCTTTTTTAAAAAAAATGTTATAACAATAAATAAAAATCATAATACATATAATTTGAAAATTGATGAAAACAATGTATGTAATATATTAAAAAATAAGATGTTTAGTGTTTAGAAAAATTAAATTTTTTTCATAAGCTAAACATTCAATACATACTATTCAAGTGTCCAATAACTCTACAATATTAACAAGATAGAAAGATTCTTTCATGATTGTCAATGTTGTTGACTCTGTTACATCATTCAATTTATATCAATCAGAAATAAAAAAAAGCTTATAAAAAAGTTTCAGATTCATAGAATCAATGTAATATAATTCTAGAAAAGTAAGTCGCTTTCCTAATATATATATATATATATCTTTCTCACAAAAAGGCAACTATCTAAAAAATCACTTAGAAAGTTTAGAAGATCTACGTTAACACTCGATAGTTAAACAACAGCGAGAATCAATATAATGTCTATGTTTATTCTCGCACGAGCAACTCCTCGTTGGAGTGTTCGAAGGGGAAGAGAGAGGAGGCATCAGCAGAAGAAGCCGAGAAGTCCTTATGGTAGTATCCTTTAGGAGCCATAGTAGATGTTCAACGCGTAGAGCAACTTACCTATGTCGCCACTGCTGGAGCTCTCGGTGAAGGATGGCGTGCCTTCGGTCCACGTTGGCGTCGAGCCCTCAGCACTTCCGGCCGGTGGGGTCCATGTGAGACCGCCGCCACCTCGACTGCTGCTGCCGCCACTCTCGACACTCAGTGACGACTTGGTTTCCCTGCCGCCACTGCCACTACCGCTACCGCTGCTCTCCAAATGCACGTCCGATATGCTGAGAATAAATTCGTTCGTCATGTTTAAGCCTCAGCCGATAAGCTGAGGGAATCGAATAATCATGTGTGATTAAATTAAAATCAAATACTAACATTCTCCTTTTCCTGAGGTTGCCGTAATAAAGCAAAGAAAAAATGATGTTTAGATGCGTGCAAAGTGCGAAGACAAGCATAAAATATATTTCAGGCTAAATATAGATAATATAAAAAAAATTCAAGCAGTGTAAAGACGTATCTCTGTGTACATGTTTTATTAATTGCATCTGATCGTCAATCTATTCTTAGTTGCATGCATCACTGAAATTATTATTTTATACTAAATTTATTAGCTATCTTTAATTTATTCATGTGAAAAAATGATAAATAATATTATTCTGTTGATTTTATTACTGGTTGAGAATTGAGGTACTTCAAAATTATCAATGAATAGTAATTGGCAGAAGAGTGTACTCACCTTACAGTGTCGTGATACGTCTTGGTGAGAGTAACGTGATGAACAACCTTATTTTGTTTGGAATGAGTAGAGAACAGATTGCTCGTAAGAATAGGAGTTGCGCCGCTTTGCTGAAGGTGACCACCAGAAGCCAACGTTTGGTCGTTCGAGTGGACTGCATCATCAAAGGGCGGGGGCGGGGTGGAGCAGGTGGAAGGAAGGGTGCCACCTACAAAAAGCGCGCTACAATTAGCCCTAATTAATACAATTAAATGCTGAAATAATAGGTAAGAGTGGAATGGCAAAGGATCGCTGAGATAAGAGATCCGTTTACAATATTTACACTAATAATAATCACATCTATATATGCTTACAAAAAACGACTGGCAGAAAATTATGATTTACTTCTTGAATTGCGATTTTAGTATTTTAGGATAAATATATTTCTCACTTTCTCTTTTTATATTTCAATTTCTCTTTTTTGAAAAGTACTAATATATTTTTTTGTATTTGCAAAAAAAGTTGAAAGATTTGGGAACATTTTTCATAACATTATATTGACTTGTATATGTTAATTTGTTGACAACTTGATTATTATTAAAAGAAAAATTCATCATATAAGATGGTATAAAGTTAATATCTATCATTTGTTAATTTTATATATTTATGCAAATTCATAAAGATTAATTCAACAAATACTCCAAATTATAAACCATCCTATATGTGAATTTAGCTGTACAATTTCTGATTAATCAAAATTTTTAACATGTGCATTTAAAATAGTGATGATATTTTTTCTAATTCCACAATGAATTAATTCTTCTGCCCGTCTGTATATGAATATAATTGAGGAAGTTTAGGATAAATAACTTTTAATATTTAATACAAAGAGAAAGATAAAGAAGATACAAAGAGGAAGATAATTATAAAATTTCCAAGGGCGATTGTATATACGCAGCGAAAAAACTATGCAGAGCAAAATTTCCAACATTTCTAAGAAGGCAAGCTAGCAAAATTTGATGAACCAAATTTTAAGAGTCGCGATAATATCATTTATCTAAGAATATTGCATTTTTAAAAATGTTGAAAATGTCAATATAAAGCATTTATTTCAAAAGTGATAGAAGCAAGACAAGTATTAAAGTATTTCACTTATACATATTTATGAAAGTACAACATAAAATTTATATTATTAACTATTTAATTAAATTTAATTAAAGTATGCAGAATAGATTCAATTTTATACGTTACTACATCATCAATGTGTTTCGTATAAACATCCTTTTATGTTACATGAGATAAATTACTACTAAACAATTTATTAAACTTCAGGACAAGTCGATTAAATACAATACGATTAGGAGGTAAATAAACGCAATTAAATGGGTGGATATCAGATTACACGAAATAAATTAGCAACAAAAGCAAAAGAGATATTGTTCTGAGAATAATAACGCGTATAAGTAAAATTTTATTTCCTGTAAAACACATTGCGTTTATTCACTCGTCATTGGTGGCAATGAAATTCTATGCATGCAGTTTCTAACAAAACTCGAACGATACTTGAGCTAATAGAAACATCAATCAATCATATAACTTTATACAATAAGCAGGGAGAACTCGACAACGATTTTTGTTATACATAAATGATACCTCGTCGATGTCTTAAATCGACTGACATTGAAACGTCGCAGACGTGGAAAAGAGATAGTAAGATATTAGTTCAACACAAATTACTCTCTTCTATTAATAACGATAGTCGAACATTTAATGGTAAACATAGCACATCATCTTCGCTAATCCTGATGATTATCGAAAATAAAATACTGTTATCATAATCTGAGACATGAGACGACGATATGCAAAAAATAATTGTCAAAACGTATGCTTTGTCATGCAATAATGATACAAAAGAGATCAAAACATTTTACGTCATAAGTATTCAGTGAAGAAAGATGAAAGCTGTAGTTTTTTCTTCATAAAGTTGGAAGCTGCGAATCTCTTTTATAAGATTATAAATTCGGAAAGAAATTTTGTATACTATCGTTTACGCAGTTGACAATCGTCATCAGTTGGATAACATCAAGATTTATCGTTATTAATACCTTTATAAATCGCTTTGCTAAAATTAGCAACCAAGAAATTTATGTCTTTATGTAAACGATCGCATCTTTCGATAAGTATGTAAAAAGGAAACATTCGGTTTTAACATTCCAAACTCTGAATTAAACGACGATAAATCGTCGCAATGGCCACTCGAAAGAGACTTAAATGTTTGTCTCTTGTTAACATCGGTATTAATTAATCTTCCTTTCAATACGATTTTTTCTTCTTGATTTAATCGAATTTCATTAACCGGCAGTGTAAATTTTTGTTTAATAGCGTTAATTTCATTTCCATAGTTCAAATTATCCAAGTGCACTTCTCGCCGAGCATCCTTCGTTTTATCTCTCATATCCATTTTAATCTTCTCAAAGTTCTTCACTCTTTCGAAAACGGAACGTTTTAGAACATCGCTATTCCTATTTCGAATATCGTCGAAACAGGAAGATATGAATTCTTCTCTCTTGATTGTACTCAGCAATTTATCTCGGTTCACAACTTTCGAATTGGTCTTCTTAATATCAAATGAAGATTCTTCTTCACAAAAATAGGAATTTCCATTGTAGCTTTTACAGTCGGATTTCGGAGATTCGTTTTTATATTTTTTAAATCTCTCATTAGCCTGTCGATTGAATTTACTAATCCCTTCATGAACTATCCTATCTTCTATGTTTTCAGCTTTACCACGATAACTATTTGCAAAAATTCCTTTGAATCCACCTCTATTATTTATTTGTTCATCATTTATATTCTTAGAGATAATCTTCTTCTTATCAAGATAGTTATTATCTCTGCCAGAAGGGCAATTCTGTTTCGTTTCATCACAACTGATTGCCGATTCCTTCCTTTTGCTTATAAAATCTGTGTCATTTTTATTGCTTTTCTCCTGAATCTGATAATCACTTTTATTTCCTAGAGAACTCATTTTCAAAGACAATTTTTCATTTTCTTTTTTTGCACCTGTTTTCTCATTTTCAGCTAAATTTCCATTAAAAGTTTCCCTTTTAGATGTTCGTTTCTTCATCGACGGTTCCGGCGCAAGTCGTTTCCTTCTCTTAGATTTTTCTCGAATTTTTTGCAGCAAAATACTATCTTTTTTAACTGACGCGAATTTTAAGATTTTTTGCTTATAATTAGTCCATTCTTCAGCAGCCTCCAGCCTATAAGATGTATGCATATGATGCGTTCTCGCATCTTCCACTGGCTTACGAAGATGCGATACTGTCGTGATCGTTGTGATAGACGCTTCAAGATTCTTGTGCTTTCTCTTTACTCTCTCATAATATGTCTCAGAATATTTCTTGTCCTTACGCGACATCTTGTAATTCATGAGATCAGCTCGAGAGCTTGGATTTAAAGAGTATGTAAACTTCGCTAGATGATCCGTCTTGGTGTCGCCTTTTTTTTCTTTATCTTTCTTTGAGACTTTATAATTATCGTTATCCGTTTCATTGAAGTCTTTCAAGCGATTGGATCGACGAATTCCTCTATCTGGTCTGAGAGGGTGCAGACTAGTCTTAATAAAATAAGCGTCCTCTATCTTCACCACGCTGATAAATTCTTCCTCATCCTCGTCGAGTTCTTGAGTGTGCCAATGCTGAATCGAGTCCATCGGTCGAATCCGTCCGGCTTCTCCACCGACACGATCGCGATGAGTGACGCGGCAAGTATTGGATGTTGATGTATGAGCATGCAACGCATTCGAGGTCGCGGAAGTAGTTTTAATAGAAGTAGCAGCAGTGATAGTAGAGGCCACGGTTTTAGCGGTGGTGATAGAAGTAGAAGTACAGGAATGGTCAGATAGGAGCGAATGGTGCAGGTCGCACGAACTGTCATGCAAGCGATATCTCGTGATTATGGCTGCTTCATCACCTCGGCTGGAAGTCACCGACGACGACGTCGAGGCGGCGGTGCTGGCCGCCCGGTGATCCTCGGAGGACCTGGCGGTCCTCGAGGCGCCCGTGCCCCGCGGTGGCACTGGAGGTGGGATCTTGCCGGACGGCACCAGGTTCGGGTTCGGCGGACTGGCCGCGCTTCTACCCTTCAGTACGGCCGGGTAACTCGTAACCTTGACCGTGGGGGCGGCCCCGGGCGGATGCTCGTGATGTGGACCTTGACCAGCGGCTAAGGTCAATGGGGGCGGACTCAGCGGACCGGCGGCAAGGTTAACCGGGGTGGAGGTGGCAATCGGCACCGAGGCCGCCACGTTCGTTGCGCTGATCGCAGGATCGGGCGGGCTAACTGCTGCCGTGGTCGTTCAAGGTAGTTCGAGGCCATCCAAGGGTTCAACGAGGAAAGTCGCGTATGCCGCGTCGCGATGGCGCGGGATGGGAAGACAGAGAGAAAGACAGGAGAAAAGAGAGAAACAGAGAAGCCGGATGAGAGAAGTCGAATGATTGGAGAACCGTGCAACGTCGATTCTTTTCTGACTGGTTCGTTTTACGAGAGTGGTCCGCGAGTGCAACAGCAATATTTTATACATATCGCGATTTATCATAATATATATATGTTTGTAATTAAAAAGAAATTCCAAGTACCAATGTAATATGTGAAGTTCACTTTATCCTATGATTATTACATAATGATATAATAAATAAAATCTCTTTGGTAACATTTTCGCGATTCACAAATGCGTCGAATTTACGTTGCACAGTTCAAAACAATTACTTGCAATTCTAATTAAAGCGATAAATGACACATGATTTATAACAAATATTGTTGCAATACGGAGTTAATTAAATTATTTTCAATTCATTAACTTTCATCTTTAATTTTAAATACACTCAATTTTAAATAGATCAGATAGAGAACAATTTATACACGAATTCTTAAAATTTTTCTCACATTTATTGTAATTTCTTTTTGAACAAAGAAAATACGATATATTCACGTTTTTCGAGTGTAATACCGTTGTAAAAGATAATGGTACATTTTCGCGACATCGCGACGCAATCTTGAAAATGGTTTCACATGATACACAATAAACAACTGTACATTACGAGAGTAAGTGATTGTATAAGACTCACCGGCCTTTGTAGGTGATGTAGCATGCATTGTCGAACCTCCAGTTGCCGCCACCGCTAAACCACCATATAACACCATGTACCATTACCGTATTGTGATACGTATCCAGCTCTTAATCGGACAGAGAAACTCATCACGGATTTCGAGAGTACCCGAAAACGCCGAAGCCATTCATCAGTGCCGAAAGCGCGTTACAAGCACAAGATGTCTTAGCAATTTATTAGCAATATATTGATTAAACATTGGAAATATATTGGAACAATATTTAGGCAATATTGTGCCAATAATTGATTAAGATAATCTTATATTCGGCGTTATGAAATCTCTTTGCCGTAGGGTTTGAAACGATGCGAGGCAGCAACGACAGAGTTATCGAATGCATAAAAAATATGTGTTTCATATTCGATCCAATTCCGATTCGATAAAATTGTAGGAGTTATTTTCGCATGTCTATAGCATCAAAATCGAACGATTCTGCGATTGTCATTCAAACCCTGCTTCATCATTGGGTTCGCAACGTTCCTTCAAGCGTTTTATTTGCAGCGAAGCACGATAAAAGCAAACCCCATCGAAATCGCGGTTCCAGTTTCTCTGTCACATCTCGTTGGCCGATAGAGTCCCGAGGCAGAACCCGAGGATTCAAACGAGGGACGTTTATGTGGC
>NW_017259337.1:618867-641944 GCF_001594045.1 Atta colombica | reverse complement strand
TATATATATATATATATAGGATGGTAAACGAATTGATTGTGGGAATACAAGGAGAGATGAAGTGAGAAGGATCGCGCGAGGTGCAAAGGTATGTGTCAGTGGAACTTTTTGCCAGGTAAAATATAAATTTAAGAAGATATAAAATGCAGCAATTCTCTGCTTTCTCTCTCCGTTATATACAATATAATTTTGCATTTAGTATTTACACCGATTTTACCGTTTGTTCGTCGCTGACGATGACTTGAGCCCGTGCGAGATATGGATATGTACAGACTTACATTTCTGTTGATAAAATTCTCTAAACTTTTGATTCATCAGTAAAAGAAAAACGTGAGATTGAGAATGTTGATTTCTTTACAAGGTGCGCCTTTGTAGTGCGAATTAAAATTCTACTAAACAATTAGAGATTATAATAAATGTACATACGCTTTTCATGTGTGTAGAGAAGTATCCATAGGAAACCAACGTGGAGCAAAGGACAGGAAGATCGGATAGGATCGGACGGAACTTCACCTAGAACTCTCGATGTCTTCGCATATCGATATTGTCGTGAATGTTTTAGAAGCGGGTAACTTGGGAATGCCGCAACTAAGTTTATTGCACTGATCGCTGTGCCTGGCTACAGTGAAATCCAGCGCAAAGCTAATGGTAGAACCGTGAAAACGTTCTGTCGAAATTTTCGGCACGATTTTCGGAATTCACGTCCAAACCTCTCAGTCGCGATGCTAATATATTTTACTTGAAATCGGACGTTACTTTAATCAATTCTCTCATTACAATTTATTATTTTAGACACGCTGAAGATGAATATTAAAGAATATATATCCAGTTACTAAAAAACGCGAAATAATTATTATTTACGGTCTGTTACTGATGACGTTCCGAAAACCGATCAATTTCTCGCGTGATATCATGAACAAGCGTAGAGAACTTTTGAATGATAGAAAATCGGAAAAAAATTATTTGAGTTTGAAAGAAACGCATTTAACTTACCGGTTGAATCAAAGTCACCTTCTAGCGGCCTCAATGGTCTGCTTATACTTTTTCTCTTCGATGGGGAATGTTTCAAAGCTGCAACATAAAGTATGCGATGCTATAATTTCTTACGTAAGCTGTGCGAACTAAACAAATTCATTTTTAAAAACCACTATAAAAATACGTGTTAAGTACGCCTATCAAAAGGGCTCAAAACGCTACAAAAACTGACATCAGCAAGGATCGAAGAACATTTTATTGACTTTGTCTCGTTAATTTGTTTTAGTTTAAAAATATCATAAACTTAATTGTTAGTAGAATATCATAAATCGGGTTATTCAATTTTTACAATAATTATATAAAATAATTTCTACTTTGCAGTATTGCAATATTACTATGAATTCTAAAGAAAATTACAAAAAGATATAAAAATACACAGCTAAAATCGCAATCTATCTACACGTAATTTATCTTATTTATTTTAAATAAGTGCTTTTATATTACATGGTCAATTTATCTATTTATTAATTCTAATAAAAAAAATAGATAAATTTTTATACATATCGCGATAGTTCTTTCGTTCATAATTTAAATATTTAACTTTTCTGTTTGAATGACAAATCTTACTACAGAACTGCATTTGCTAAGCCTGTATAAAATTTAATTCTTTTTTCAGTCTATGACTATACTATTCTATTATTTATTAACACATTCTAAACTATAGTATATATGTTCTTATTGTATAAAAATACTTATATTTTACTAATCGCAGGCATAAAATAACATATATTGTGAATAAATGAGAATATAGTCAAGCGGACAACATTTAAACATGGCCTCGCTTGTTTTTAAGCGAAAACTTTTTGTACGATTAGCAATTGTCACCTGTATGTGCTACGTTTTACTCCATGCCTAATTAATTACACAGAAAAAGAATATACGTACATGAGAAAATTGTGCTGGAATCTGTAGATGTACATTTTATGCAAACGTAACAACTAGATTTCATTGTAAATTGCGCAGACGTTTTTATCCATTAATTTATCGGTCCGTGCTGTGATTATAGGGTATGTCTAGGCTAAACTAATTGCTGCACGATACCGAATGTGATAAGGAAAATTTAGGATTTTAGAGTTTTATAGATAGAGAAATTAAGTGGAACACACTGAATAAAACGCAATTACCGAAATCTCTTTAAGGAATTCATCTTTTTTTTTTTGAGATGATAGAAAAATATAGTGTAGGGAAAGGGTGAAGAGTTCATCATCTATAACAAGTATATATTTATATATATAGATGTTATTCTTGGATATATTGAGAGAAGAATGACCTAGATTTATAATAAAATTCTTGAGCTGTGTGTTGCAAAATGTATGTCAGAAAAACAGAGAACGGATATATGTGCGAAGAGTGATAAAAAAATACATGTATCAGGCATACAATTCTCATAAGCACAAGCGAAAATCATAAATAAGAAACATACTCACAAAGATGTTCAAAAGATTTATTTGCATAATTCTGTTGCTAATTTCACTTAGTTTGCTTAACAAATACTTTCAGTAGAAATATTCAAGTTTAAAAAATCATGTGTTAGTAACAAATATAAAAAGTTGCGTTTAAAATTGTAGTGTGTAAAACAAATATTCATATTATAAAAACAAACTTCTCAGATATGTGTGTGTGTAATTGACTTTTCTAAATCGGTTATCTAATCTATTCTAATCTGTTGTATTCCTTTCAATTTTAATTCATCAGGTAAAAAAATATAAAAATAAACATGTAACATTCTAATATAATGAATACCTTCTTATCTTTGAATATATCACATGCAGAGAAATATAATATTAACTTTGTAAATTATATTTGCAATTATTTTAAAACAATTATTCAAATTCTTCTAAAAAATTGTGACAAAAGTTGTGATAGATTTTATCTGCTTAATGCAAATTGTGTGTACATAAGAGGTGAAATAAATCCACATATTGTAAAATCATAATGAATAGAACATAAAAAACAAATCATTCATAAGAAGAAATACATATCCAGGCAGAGGATCTTGTGAAAACAAACATTCGTACACAAATGGACAGATGGACACACACATAGACAGAGTTACCTATATAGCTGGTGACGAGGTTACGGAATTTGCGGTGATTCCCCTTAATCTCAGGCAGGTCCACTTTTGGTATTCAATTTTCGAGTTTCGATCGGTAGCAGGTCAGATGAGGTCATTGGGAGTTGACACGAAAAGAAGTGCACGGGACACAGAGAGAAACATTAACATTTAGCTAATACCGCTTATAATATGATTATGTACCGAATCATTGAACGAATGATAAAATCATAGGGACTGCCGAGAATAAATAGAAACATTAAAGAAAAATCAGGGTACACTTAATTTCCAAATATGTTGAAAGTTGAAATACAAAGTGACCTTATATTTCTTTTGTGTACTCGGATAGGAAAAATTAATATCGTAGATACCGTTGCACAAGTTATTATCCAAGACTAATTGAATCTTGTTGCATTCGAAGATTTATGCGACTCAAGTTTCTGCTGTTTAAATGATGTTTTAACGTATGATAATTTAAAAAATATATTACACTAATTATATGACTTTCCCTAAGATGTTTGGGCTGTCAATTGTAATTTGTTTAATCATATGATAAAGTATAAGTGGTAGGTGATCAACAAAACGCAAACGTACGTAACACAACAAACACATTGCACGATACAATATTAAGACAATATACAAAGTGTAACCCGCTGATGGTGCAAAAAAACTTAATATGAACGATTACTAGGGAATGTATGTCATAATAAGGAACGACGTCAATAATGATGGTAATAGTACTAATGTAGCAAAAGTAATGATAGTAACAGTAATAGCATTAGTAGTAATAGTAACAGTACAGTAACAGTAGTAGTAATAATAGTTAAAGTAGTAGTGGTAGTAATAGTAGTAGTAGTAAAAGTAATAGTACAGTAAGTTATAAGTGTACGGGTGGGCTCATAAATGAAATGAAGTTGTAAACAGCGAAAATGTTTATTGTAAAATATATAAATATGTACAATGGTGCCCACGTTCAGTCAATAGCTGAATATTTTTACAAAAAAAATTCTACTTCTACCGATTATTCTCGCTCTCACACTCTCGCACTCTTTTTGTAATTAATCTCGTACACCCACGCGGTCCTACATTTGCTACTATTGCCAAAAATATATACGTTCAACATTATTTATATATCGCAGAGATTTTTCTACAGATACATAGACCGCACAAAACTAGCATTTCTATAAAGATCCTTTGTGTC
The DNA here is from genome assembly GCF_001594045.1 of Atta colombica. Lineage (NCBI taxonomy): Eukaryota > Metazoa > Arthropoda > Insecta > Hymenoptera > Formicidae > Atta > Atta colombica. The sequence goes on along the minus strand of NW_017259337.1, from coordinate 637,655 downwards.
GAGAAAATTATGGCATGCATTTTTTTTCTTTTTGAAGCTGTATTAAATATGCTACTTGAATGCTCGGATGTATTTCATGCGTTCTACTATATCTTTTTGTACTAACAAGCTCTGATGAACTGAAAATATCAATGATTGCTTTGGCGCATCGATAAAATAGAAACTTTTTTCATTAAGATTTATTTATCCTTGACACATTAAAGAAATTTCATATAAAATTTTGGCACATGATATTTATTGATCGATTGAAAAATCTAAATGATAGAAATCGTAATTGTGATAATCTGTACACTAACAGATGCATACATATCTTCAGCTATATTATAGACTATATCAAGAAAAAGTTATTAATAAGCAAAAAATATTTGATTCTTCTATATAACATTTTATAAAAATTTTGCTTTAAGATAATTGTTTTTTTCAAACATGGCTCGGAATAAAATTTAATGTACAAGAATACTAATGGAAGTCAAGATTAATAATATCGATATATAAAAAATACTCAGCTATATCTGTGGACACCAGTGATTGGTAATTCACTATTTCTTTTTTTAAACAAATATATAAAAAAAAATTGTGTATCGAAAGAAAATATGAAATGCACAATACGGTTGAACTTAAAAATAAAAATTATCATAAATAATAGAAAAATTATATAATAAAATATACAAACGTGTATTGTGTTAGCAATTAGTTACACCAAAACAAAACCCAAAAATGATCAATTGACACTCATAAACCCAAAATATTCTTATTCACAGCATTGATTTGAAACGAATGCAGGTATCCGAAAAGTTCTGTTTTGGATCGGATTGAATTCTATTGATATCGCATTCGTTGAGATAAAAAGCGTATTATTCTTATTTAACAAGAAATAATTTTAATTATGCATGATATTTCATTAACTTACGCAAGGCACTGATAGATGAATAAAATTTGAATAGAATCATGATATTGATGCAAGCACCACGTCTAGATAATTTTCGGATATCCGCACAGTATTTGTCGCATTCTCTGCAGTCACTCAAATATCTTATAACGCTATTATAATCGTTAGAACATTTTTCTGGACGGCTAAATCTGTGATAAAATCTGTTAGGACAAAATTGAGTCGCCGACTTGCGCTTTCAACATTCTTAAAATATAAATAACTAGAGTATTTATTAAAACTGGCATCGCTTGTGTCAATCCTGATAATAGTAGTATGAGTAATATGTTTGTAGAAGCTAATATATATTTTGTTGGGTGTCCTAAATGTTCCAATTCGTTAATAAGTTTGTTACACGCTAGATAAAAGAACATGTAACTATACAAATAAAGTAAACGAGTTTTGTAGCAAATTGTAACAAGAAAAAAAATATATGTTCCTAGCTTACGGCTTACTGCTGTCTATGAGGATTGGTATATGCTTTTTAAGTAACAATATAAGTATCTTACTAATTATATCACTATATATATATATATATTGTAAGTACCAGTTTTGAGCTTCATTTATAATATACTTTTGTCCTACTCTCATTTTTCGTCTCGTTAAATGTTTAAAATATATCTCAAATGCCTCAATAAAAAATACAATTCGATAGCATTGTATATGGTTGAATCACAATATCGATATTGTTATTATAAACAAAAAAGATTTTGACTTTCAATTTAAATATCTTACAATGACTAGTTACTAATTACAGCTAAAACTTATTTTCTACCTTTGTAGGAAGTCAATTATCTCTTGTCTAATGTACCGAATTAATGTGATCAACCAGAAAACAATGACTACTGATAGGTAAGTAAGCATGAAAATACTCATAAATTAGCGAGTTTTGCTGAGTGTAATCTTGTAGTCAAACTTGTTAGGACAGGTTGATTCGGATGGTACTTACGTGATGGTATTTTCTTAAATACTGTCTTGGCCATGAAATCCTGAAAGCGTTGTGCATAAAATCCTGGTCGGTGCACTGATACAGTGTCCTTGGAAAATAAGAACATTTCTTCTATATTAACAATAGGACGTTGAGACCAATAAAAGGAAGTCAAAGAGAGTATGATAATTAAAAGGAAATCTATAAATTTACGCGCGCGCATGTGTGCTATATATATATATATATATATATATCACTTACCCCATCATGTATCATCGATTTCCACGTATGTTCCAGTTTCTTTTTCAACCTGTAGCTTTGCAAAATGTCAATAATTCCAAGGAACAATAAAAGACGTTCACCACGCGCGTTTCTGGCAGGAATGCCACCTGAACTGTTAGGAACATTAAAAATGAAATTTATTATAATTAAAAACATATTAACACATCCATGTAAGAGTTAAACATATCGTGCTCACGGTACATCATCCTCTTCATCTATTGGTTCACTCTCAGCCTGAATACTTTCCATTGCTGTACTATGAGCAACCAATCTTTGACGATTTATACTACGTGATCGATTTAAAGCAGCAGCGCCTATTCTATCCTCTTTCTGTTTTTCTCTCTCAGATTGAATGAATCCGTCACTTTCGCCACCCATTTCATCAATTTCTTCATCGGCACTTGCCGATAATCTTTGTTCTTGCTATAATATGTATATATATATGCTATATTATGTATATGTGTGTAAAGACAAATATATACTGACATTTACGTGATATGAAAAATGTCATGTGATATTTACAGCTTTTTCTTTTGCAGCCTGGTCAAGATTATGGATTCCAACAAGTAAAGAATAATCCATAATTTTGAAACTTTCTAATACACGACAATCCCGTTGAATAGTTTTTACTAATGCACCATATGTGTCGGCTTCTAAAAAGATACCCTCTGGATGATGTTCTATAAAATCTAGGTCTTTATATGTTGGTGAAGACTTCGAACGTTCTGTTTTCGATGCCTAGAATTTTTAATATAAATAAAATTATATACATTGAAATATAATACTTATACATATTCATATAAAATATTACCTTTCTTTTGTATGTAGACCCTTTTAAATCATATTTTTGATGCAATTTTACAGATGAAGGTAAAAGATTATTCATAGCAATTAATCTAACATTTTTACTATTACATCGATAGCAGTACAATCCAAAAAACTTTGGCAATAATGTTCTTGGATTCTGATTTAGATTCTGTAGGAAATAATATTGTTGTTATAAAAAAAGCTTATGTGTTAAAAAAAGTATTATATTGTGTAATTATCTACTTCTAGAACATACCATGTAATATCCTGGAAGTAGAGTTTGCAAAAACTCTCCTTCTTTGTGTTGAACAGTCTTTATGATAAATTCATCATCATCCGTTAGATAAAAGATACTTCCACTGGCGCCAGGATTTGATAACTCACGTAATGGTGCACTACACATTGACATCTAAAAAGGTTTATTATTAGTACATAATGTTAATGTTAATTTATACAGAAAAAAAATTTCTGCGATTTGTTTACCAAAAAATCATCCGGCTGAATGCCAAAGAGATCTCTAAAATAACGAAATGCAATAGGTGCATAGTTCTTAAATTTAAACTCCGAGAAATGATGGGCTGGAGTATGATTTGACCCTTCACTAGGAAAGTTCGTTGTTTCCACAGTCATAAAGTCTTGCATTAATAAATCACGTTCCGGTTTACTTGCAAGACCGCCAACAGCATGCTGTATACCCAATTGAATAGATCCCATAATTTGTGTTGTTTGAATCTGTATAAAATAAATAAAAAAAATATTTTTTTAACTAATCATGAAGATATAAAATTACAAATATTATTGATTTTAATTTTATATCATGCCTACAATATTAATAAAGAAAAAGATAGTAATGTCCCATGCTATTAAGTAGAGAAAGTCTAATCTCTCCTGCAATAAGCTTATATCAGGTGATTAAATCAGTAAATACATGTGTAGCTGATCATCACTCTCATTGATAACTGAATAAGAAAAGTAGCTTATCTCTTTTATTAACATCAAAAGATCTTACCACTCATACTGCTAAACATAATATAGTATAAGCTTATTAAGTCTTTCTCTTTCACTTAATAATACTTAATAATACTCTTTAACTTTGATTACAAAGCGCAAAATTTGAAGAAACTATCTATTAAGAGTGCTACACTGGTATTCTTCCCTTCATACCTTCTTATATGTGATTTCACCTCCCACTCCAACTCTTCGATGCCCAATCTTCCTCTCTCGTTCCGATTTGTTTCTTGATACCCCCACGAGGGTCTTGCCACCTGTCGTACCATGTTGTACTACTGAGCTCTGCAAAGATAATTGATAGTACATAACACATGCTTGTTAACACCGAATATATACTCAAGGAAAATAGTTTCACTTTAAATAATAATTCAATGCAATCTGAAATGCGCACAGCGAGAATTTATATGTAACAAGTTATGTGTTCCGGCTAACTCGCATTACGCAAGATCTCAGTATATACACATATCACAAACTATCTGTTGTAGCAGAGTGTAGTATTTAGCACCATACGGAGGAAATACCGAAGATGTCTCCGGTTACGCGCGATTCACATGAATGATTATAAGAACTAAGAAGAAAAAGGAATTCATAGATATTGCTTCGTTGTGATAGATATCGCTGTGATTAGTTATACATTTTGCAAAAATATGTGATTATCGAAGCATGATATCCGCGATAATCGTTCATGTGCAACAGTGATTTATAATACATTTCTCTTATCTGTATTTTTAAGCGTGTCTCGCGAGTCGTAATAACAAGATCAAATCGCAAATTTGAGAACCCATTTTGCACAATTTGACTCTTTTGCAAGCGTGCAAGAATCGATCCTGCGGACGCTCGAGTGTAAATTATCCATGACGGGCAGATCTGTACGTCGTATAAAAATAGAAATGATTTCGCGAGTAAACTTAGGATATATCTGGCGCGACTGGTTGTAAATAGAAGATTAAAGAAATCTTATGTTATGGTCGATGTTGATCTATTTCGAATTAATTCAAAAGATATCAGACAATTTACTTGTTCTAGATTATTATCTTTATTCCCATTTTATCTTACGCGCTCGGCATGAACTTTATTTGGAAAGTATTGTAATAATGCACGATCGTGCATTGAATATATTTATAGAATAAAAATCAATGAAAAGCATACATTTAAGTGATCGCGATTAGTAATAAATGTAATATGGATGTGAATCCGTGCAAAAGGAGCGAGTGTTAATGGAAAATAATTAAAAGATGATGAAATGCAGCACATTACGAATCAAGGTTTTTTCGTAGATGCTTCCTCTTTAAAATTATTTGAAAAATAAAAATTGTTGACAATCTATATAAAAAATCTATATAAAAAATATTAATTATTTATTAGAAAACGAAGGAAGATAAGGGAGTATAAAATTAAGAAAGACATAACAGAATACAAAGGATTTTGTTTGAAACTCGCAGTGAATGAACGTAGTTCTTTCATTTGAATTTTTTTTTGTTAAATCAACAATGAAATTATTATTTACGAATTGACTTTTGAGTTGACATATGCGCACGAAGATATATGTATGCGTGTATTTTCATTTATATCATTACATTAATTGCTAATAATTATTTAAACATTATTGGAGTCATTGGAGTCTAATAAAATATTCAAATAAAATCGATTTTGTCATTGAACTGAAACACATGCATTTTTTGGGAGAATATTTTAAAAGTAGCATTTATTTAGTTAAAGAAAAATCGATATGATTACTTACATCAAATGATGTTATTTTCTCTCCGGTCGATTTATCTGTAAAACAAACAAAAGCATTTTAGTCACGTCGTATGAAGTAATGTATCTACCTATGTATTTTGATAACAAACAGCGCTCAAGTTAGATAACGCGATGTAATAAAAATAAGCATATAATATATGAAATTTCGTAGAATTAAATGCTCTTTTTATTAATAAAATAATGATAAATAATTTAATTTGTCATATAATAGATTTTAATAAAACTATAAAATGATTTTAATAAAACTAATAAAATTAAAATTTTACATGCACAAATTCTGTTAAATTAAATAAGAACTAGACATTATTTTATATAAACATTCTGGGATAATAAATAAGGAAATCTAACACTTTTTGTTAAAAAGATTTTTCAAAAATAATTTTTCATAAAAATGTACGTATATAAATATAATACAAGTAACATTGATACGAATAAAAAAAAAATTTGAGTCTACGAGAGACTCTATGAGAGACGCGAAATCAACATTTTTTTAAATGTAATTCAAAAAAATGAATATTAGATAGTAGAAACAATGTACGATTTCAACGATATTTTTACACGATCGATTCACTGAAGCGAGATTGCTTCTTTCATAATACAATACGTATATGTATTACTGAAAACTATTTACAGCTTTCTGATATTCCATTATATTTCTATTGCACACTTATTATTAAACGCGATTAATTAATTGTTAAAATTTACTGCATCTCTGCTTTCCTGTATTTTATTGAAGAAGCAACACTGTATAAATTATGTAATTATATATCATTACAAAATGTCTCATATTTACAAGTTATTAATTTTCATAAATAATAATAATCATAAATAAATGTAAAGTGAACGTATTAATGTTTCTTTTTTATTATAATAAAAAGATGGCATCTCATATATCTATTTGAAATAATGACTTCTTGAAATAAAATATTAAAATAATCGCTTTTAGAGATGAAAAGTTGCCAGAACAAGTCTGTGAATCATCGATAGATTTATTGATAACTAATGAAAAATTGTTTATCGTTTCAAGTGAATTTTGAATTAACTAATTACTGCGTACAATATCCAGTTTGATATTGTAGAAAAAGCGGCACGTGTACGTGCGAGGAAATAGCGGTTTGCGATATCGAGTGAAAAAGGCCCTAGGGATGACACAGCCTGTAGAATAAGGGTATACCAAGATGTCCTTACTTAGCCTTCTATTTTTAACCCTCGTCTCCCGTTGTGAGCTCGTGATTCAAACGCGTGCAGTGGTCTTGGTTCGGCTGAAACTAATTTTTTTTTCAACAACAAAAACCGTAAAAAAGCGACGCCAAAAATTCACCATCGGTGAATTTCTCAAAGCTATGCATGATACGCGATATTTGCACAAAAGAATCTACGTTTGTGAACGTCGCGTTTCATACATCGTGAAAAAACGTGTGAAACTATTTTCTTTCGAAGCAGCTAGAATGAATTGTGTTATGTAAACGCTTAAGGTTTTCATCCTTGAGATAATAGAGACATTTTTCAACGAGATAATATTCTCTTGTTCTTTTGTATCTAATGTAATCAAAAACTCAGAAAATAATTTCGATTATTATGTGGTATCATGTAGTAAGAGAGAAAATAAAGAAAATAAAGAATCTCAGCTGAGATGTCTTCAGAAGTGAGAAAAAATTAAAGTCACTAAACACATAATATGATATTTCATATCGCAATTTCATTTTAAACTTGTTCAAGAATAAAATATAATGAGAATACAATTTCATCTGCCAAAGATGGGATGAAAAAATAATCTAAAATTTAACACAATTCCTATCGAAAACTCAAGAAATAATATATTTCGAGTATTTCACATACAATGTTTAAGAGAAAGAATATGTGAGATGAACAAAGAGATCTCATTTGAAATGTCTAGAGTCTAAAAGGAAGAAGGAACTAAAGTCACTGACTATATAATACGACATTTTACGAAACTTAAACTTCAAGAATAAAACGCATTGAGAGAATAGGATTGAGAGAATATATAACTTCTTCCATTTTCGAAAGATATAAGAATGAAATAAAAAATAGTTCGAAGTTTAACAAAAATTCTTATTTGCTTGTAAAAGTACGATTCGTGTCAATAAATATAGTACCGAAGGATTTTCTAAGCAAAGGAAGAATTTTTCGCTTGATAAAGGGGAAGTTGTTATCTTTCGAAGAAGAGAAACAGTTCGGGCATGCAGTATCACTTTCCAATGCGCGTTCTACTTTTGTAGGCGATGTTTTCCTATACGACAGGGAAAATATCTATTTTTCGGATGGCGCGAATCCGATAATAGTGGGATTATCGCGACCGTGTGGCAAACTCCACGCGAATTCTGGAGCACGGGTTTCCACGTGCCGTTTCGCAGCGTCATTGGCTCGATGCCCCATTAAACCACGTGTGCTGTCATCTTCACTGTCATAACGAATTCCAGTCATTTCCATTACTAGATTAGTATGCATCCTAAAAGCTGCTCTACATGAGATTAACAAAGTTAAATGTAAAAGCATATAAATATTTTTAACGATTAAATATTCAATAATGATATTGTCGCGTTATTTGGTATAGAATATGTTTCATTGTTACAATTATATTACCAATGTACTTTATATAAAGCAGCCTTTGATATGAACTAACTCAGTTATCAGTATAGTGCGAGTGTCGATATATCGAATTCATTCGATAAAGATCAGAAGAGAAATCTGATAATCTAATTCTTTGAGTTAACATTTTGTTATTTTTTTACTTATATGTGTTAAAATGTAAATTAATTCATTTCTATGATCGAATTTTCAGCAAAGTGAACGCTTTATCGTCGTTTTGACGTTTAAATGACGTCTTTAGCATTAAAATAACAAGGCAGCTTATTTACTGGACTGTTTAGTTTCAAAATAAACAACATCCATATCAATGTGTGCACTTAGTAAATAATAAACTAAATTCTTCAATTAAAATATTTAACTCCGTTGTTTCAATTAAATTAATGACATATTAAATAAGAGCATAATGACGACCTAAAATAAAAATTTTTTTAAATGAATAAAGTATAATTGAGTATATTTAATTATAACTCAAATTGGGTAGAATTTGACATTATGAATTTAACAGTGCTGGCGAACGAATCGCAATGTATCAGGCGGATCATTTGGTAAATCAAACACGGAGTGAAAATCAAGCATGGAATTCGCATACTTGATTGGATCAGCAATGGCAACAGCGAGGATGAAACCCGAACGTATTCGCTAAATAACGTTCGATCGATGACATTGAAACTCGTATATGTCCCTAATTTCTTTCTTCTTTATTCTTGTATTAAATTCCACGAACATATGGAAATTCTTGCGTAATAAAATGTTAATTAGTGTATCCCCTTTAATGAAATGGTGAGAGACGAAACCTGGCTCCTCGAGAAAAGATCTCAATGGCATTATCCGTTCAATTAAGTGTTTCCAATTTTCGGACATCCCAATAGAATAGAATTTACCGAATGCGAATTAAGAACAAAGATCATTCATTGTATTTGTTATTTTTACAAATCGAGCTTCGCTGTGCAGTTTTCAATGCTACATATCTCGTGTAATTACGTAATATGTGCCGCGTGGAAAGAAAGTGTGTCATGCGTGGAATGTGCGATGTTTTTATGTAAGGATACACAAGTCTCGGGCAGTAAATTGAAGATGTTATTCTCCTTAAATGCGCCCTTCACTATATATATATATATACGCACTATCACCATGCGTGCGTGCGTCGTGCGTGCGCGCGTGTGTGTAGAGGAGATTAGTTTTTAACGCAACAGTACAAGTTAACAGTGTGTTAAAAACTAATCACCTCTACAAACACGGCAGACGATCATGCTGGAACAAGTTTCTCGGCTGTGTCGTTCATCTTCGTAACGTTGGATTTTTTTCAGTAGAGCATACAGAGATTTAAAATTTCCTGAAAGCCATTCCATGTTAGTCGATGTCACGATTGACAGCTATTAGCTGTGAAATTACGATGAAAAATAGGAGAAATCTCAGCTTGACACGCAAGCTTTTATTCGCAATCGAAACGAATTTTTACTGAATTATGATGCAAGCGAAATGAATATGGATATTCCGCTACGAGATTGGATGCTTTTTATTTATGATAAATTCGATCACTTACACTATATATAATGGATTAATACACATTATTGTATTATTGTAAGGCTATTTTATATAAAGTATCCAAATACAGTGGCATAATTTAATCAACTTTGATTTCATTGTCAATGAAATAATATATATATTTTGTTAAATAACGTGACAATAAGTGTTTTTTCTAAATTTCTCAGACATAGTTCACTTTTTCTCTTTATTTTCCCAATGAAAAAGAGAAAAGATGAACCAAGAAATTCAGCTGTCTAGCAATAAAATGAATCATCGAATTGATGTTGAGTCAATATTGAATATGTAATATCAGTGATTTCGACATCAATTAAACCTCGATATGATGTCTAATTGATGGCTATTTTTTCGTTGGATAAAAAACAGGCCTAGTATCATTATTAGGTATTTAATTATTTAAAATATGCATTATGCTTTACATTTAGCTTTGCTAATTTCATATACAACAGCTTTTAGTATGCACTAATTTAATTGTAATATAAATGATCAAATTCGATATTACTAACACAAGTTAACACCAACATCATCCCATCTTTTTTGGCATTTCATGAGTAATAAAGACAGAATGATACTTGCGTTGACTTGTGTCAATTATGTCATCAAATGGGAAGGTATCCATTGCATCGTGAAGACGACAGGAGGAAGAAATGGTTCGGAGACCGTCAAATTTATCCATCGATCGATTACCTCGCAACTTGCAGAAAGAAGCCACGTCGTCGACACGCGAAGCGTATTTTGAAACAAACATTCCCCACGTCTCGGACGACAGGTACGGACTCTCACGTTCGCGCTTTGTAGGTCGGGTGACACCCATAGCTGTCAAACACGGTCAGTTAACATTAAACGGATCTTCGATCGAATGCGAGAGTAGCGCAAGGTCGCGTGCGAGGCGCGAGCATCGCGATCAGGTTGCGATTTCAGCCACGGTGATTCGCGAGAGTCGAGGAAATCATCGTCGAGTGAGAAACGACGCCTGACACGGCGTCCGGGATCGCGGTATAGGTTAGGTCACAATGGATGATCCAGGCACGCGGCAAGGAGGAGAAGGGAGATTAAACGGAGTACGGGTGTCACATTCACTCACAGTCCTCCTCGATGGTGGATTGCTCCGGTCTAAGGTGATCCACCGTGGGCTGCGCCGGCACGGGGAAGCTCGTCTCGACCACCTCGATCACGTCCACATTGTCGCCCGAAGCCATTTTGCGTGCGTCGCCTCCGTCCGATCCTGCACTGACTCACGCGTAACGGCAGTGGTGGTGGCGGCGTCGGCGGCGATGGTGGTGGCGACGGTCCCCCTGACAGTTCCTCGAAGGAGCCTCCTCGGTTGTCGCTCGGTTCCCGTCGCCCCGCAACGGACGCATGTTTCGACGGACTGCTGGCGCGCGAAAACCGTGCCGCGGGCGGCGGCCACCCGTTCGTTGTAGACGACTCACGACGCGCGCGACCGATCACGATTGATTACGTGACCCGTCGTCGTCGGAGTACCGCCGCGCCGTCCCGCGCGACATCAGTCGCGCTGCGCGCCCGCGATTCCGGATTCCGCCGCTCGTTGTAAAATTATAATATGCCTCACTCACGATTTCCTCGAAACGCGCGAAGAGAAAGAGAGAATCTTGCCTAAAGTCCCGTGTTGCAAATCTCCAGTCTCGGCCTGATAGCAATGGGACACGAATGACACGATATTTGACGACTGCTTGACGACGACGATACTCGCGAGACCTGTCGAGGCCGAGAGTCTCGAGAGAGCGCCTCTAGAGAACCTTCCGTGTCCCGCCGTTTATCGACCGAACGTCATCGCGGCGCTGTGCGACGCGTCGTGACACTGGCGCCGCCAGACGGCCGCGCGGCGAACTTTGAATGCCATCGCAGCGCGCCGTCGTTACGTTTGAATTCTTCGCGCGAATTCGCGCGCTCTTATGCTTCACGTAATTGCAGAAGCGAAATTAAGCGAAAAGCATGATTAGAGAACAGGGAACACTGGAATAACCAGAAAATTTAAGAGTGTGTTAATATACACTCATGCTCTTTTTTCTTTCATGCCTGTTTTTTTGTCAATATTGTTTAATTTTAATCTCGGCTTAACTAATTTTTCATCTTTTTCTAGTTCTAGAAATTAGAAAATAGTGAAGAGTAAGTTTAATCGAGATTAAAGTTCATTTACATTAGTAAAAACATACGTGTATCAGTGATCGCGTCAGATTGCGAGAACGCTTCTACGTTTATGTAATAATTTTAATTAATGTAAATGTCGATGTACGTTTTGAAATTTTTTATAGAATTTATTTTCTCGATGTTGCATTAAATATTTATGTATCTGGTAATTAGGGAAAGAAAAATATGATTTATAATATTATGTGTAATGCAATGCTAATTTAACTTATGTGTAAATTATGAATATTTCCTTTGTAACTTTTGAACAAATAATTACCTATATAAAAATTAAAATATGAGAGAAATAAATAATTTTGATTTTTTTAATATGTGTGTTTTGAAATAAAAATGCGAAATGTATTCTAAATGACAATGTCTGCATAATCTTATGAATAATAATTCAGTAGAAGTAAAGATCAAATGAAAGTAACACATAATATTGTTATAATTCACAACAATTCTCAACAATATAAGTGTAATACAACATATGTGAAATTATAACATTGATGTTATATTACTTTTAGTTTGGTGTTTATTGAAATAAAAATGATAAAAATAAAAGTCATTTCACATTTTATCTAAAATAAAAATTACAATTAAATAAAAAGTAATAATTTCAATATTTCTCTAATATTATTTATTTCTACCGTTATTATCTTGCATACACAAATAATAAATCTCATTGAATCCGAAGTTCGTCGCTAATCAAATTTTGTAACAAAATCTTGCCAAAATTTCGATAAATTTTGATGTTTTTCCTTGTACATAAAAATATTTAATTTTAATTCTAATTTTAATTTGTTCAAAAATTTTCTTGACTAATATTCCAGTACACTCAATATTAAATGTATATTTTTATTTGAATTTAGTGCTTATAATGCAGAAAATTTATTTAACAAGTAATTTTTTGATTTTTGATTAAATATATATATTTGATGTATTTACAATCAGTAAAATATCTATTAACCAATTAGATAATACAGAATATATAATTATATGTTTTTATATTTCAGCTCTACATCATGGTTAAGTTTAAGTGGTATCTAAACAATCCATTATTGCAAAGATTATTTCTTCTAAGCATTAGCAGCGTACTTACATATGGAATCTTAATGGGCTACATCGATTACAACAATAAGGTTATACATTTAAATACCATTTGACATGTAATAAACTTGTATAATTTAGAAGAAGTAATAATTAATTTTAATAATCATGTAATAAATTAAGCTTATTAAGTTACTTAGAATTTTTCTATAAACAAATTAACATTTTTTTAGTTCTAATCGATATTTATTTCAAAATTTTCTTATAACTAATAATGGTGTTCTAAGGTGTCTAATATACTTTAAATTAATGTATCTCTATAAGTTATTCACATTTCAACGAATATATTCATTAATCTGAATAAGTATCAGCTGTTTTGCTTGTCAGAAAACGAAGCATGCTCAATGATCAGTCACGAGCGTCGTGTATCATTAATTAATTATGTTGGCTGCATTCATTATGGAGCATATAGTGATCGCGCAAGATAGTTCATATAAAACGTTTCGCTTAATGTGCATTAGACAGATGAGATCTATACGGTGGAACATGTAATTAATTATCAAACTCAGCAAAACTTCCGTAATTTCAACCTGGAGTTTGTTGTCCATCTCTTGTCCGGATACTTCCGCGTACAACACATTAATTCAATAAAGTTTTTCGATCTTGTTTCATATCGCCTATGTTTAATGGTATACCATCCAAGGAGAACAACACGTCAAAATAATGTTAAAGTGAATCTTGAATGATTAAAAAATAACTTTTAGTAATTAAAGTCGTTTTTATATCATGATGATTTGTGTTCTACTTGAGTATATATGTAAATTCACCCTTTCCCTTACAATTTCATATAAAATTTTATATAAGTAAAATTTATAGATTCAGTTTGTAGCAAGAAATTATTATTATTTTTAACTTTATTAAATGGCTATTTTACTAAACCGTTATGTATATATTATTTATTTTTTTATTTTATTTTATTTATTATTTACTTTTAATTAACAAGCTATATACTTTTATTTAATCTTAAACTCTTGTCAGAAACAACATATTTAATATTTAATTAGAAATGTAGTCGAACAGTGTATAGTTGTAACTCATTGCTGGAAATATTTCGAACTTCCTATTGGATGTCATTTCATACTCGGGTGAGCTATCTTATTTAATTAATCATTTATTTAGCCGACACATCCATTGTTAACGATCTTTATCAGTTCCAAGCATCCTTAGCGTAACCTTCGGCATAACAAACGTTAGTTCATAATGCGATCTGCTGACCCTAATTCATTTAGTAAAAGGACGCTGATTTTTATTTCTCCTTGTTCGACAAAAGTACTGTCGGTCGAAAAGCAGGCCACTTGCCACGCAACGTCGATTCCGCGATTCAAATGCAGGAAACTTTAATTACTCCGGTGAAACGAACTTCGCTTTCTTGCGATACTCTGTCCTTGCATATAACTTTTCTCTTTCTCTTTTTCTTCGAAGGTGGTTGAGTATATGGAGTCGTTGTCGTACCGACAAGCCCGGGAATCTAGTAAGAAGAAAGAGAGTCATAGAAGAGAAGTCTTTCCTTTGGATGAAATCAAGTCATGCGGGTGGGATCAACGCCTAATTAACACTAAAACTAAACAATGAGTAGATCTTCATAATTCTACAATGAAATGTATTTGAATTTAAAAAAATTAGAATGGCTGTTTTTTAAATCAATATTAATATATTTTTTCATTTACGATATCCTTTTGACAAAAGTTTTATACTAAGAATATTTTTGAAATTGAATCTTAAGAAAAAATTATATTTATGATTTTGAATAAAACATTTCTAGCAGATTTATTTAGGATGTTTCTATTTTCTGGCGTGTTATCTGTGTATCACAATGTCAATCGTATGTATATGTGATTATACTAGCACGTAGTTAATATATGTTTAGAGTCCAGAAGTCTAGTTAAAGAGTCTAGTTAAAGAGTCTGGTACAACATCCAGCCTTCTCGCAATCCCCCAAGCATTTAAATAGATATCGTGAGCGTAAGGCCAGAAAGAATATAGTATTTCCTGTATAGGACGCAACAAAGGAACAAAGATACCGATGAGCGGTATAATTTAACGTAAGACTTACATGCAATATGATAAAATCTCGAGAAAAGTTACAGCTGAGATCAATCTTTCACCCAGATCTGTCGAACTTATCACGCGAGAAAGAATTCTTAGGAGAACAATGGCTCATTTTGACCAGCAAACCAAAGGAAATATAAACTGTTAATAATAAATGATACACGCATTCTTGTGTATATTTTATTATTGATACAATAATAAAAAATAAAAACATTTTCTAACTCTTCACGATTTTCTATCTCTTCAGTACAAATATACTTCAGCAAAAGAATCAGTAATATATGTATTTATGTCTCCACAATCTAGTCTACGTATTATTATCACATTTATCTCATCTGAATATGTCATGAGCACGTTTTCATTACGTTTCAGATAGAATGACTTGTGATAATGGAAACTGTCGTGTAGTTGTCGGTGTATTTTATAAGAAGACATTTTGATAAGCGAAGTCAGAAATCATTGCCGAAAGTTAAAGAAAAATTAAATTTTAACACTTACAAGCAGGGATGATGAGAAACGCGTTACTCGTAATACTGTTATTATTTTATTGTTCTTTTTTTATAGTAAAGATTTAGTAATAACATTACAATTTCTCATAACGATAACAATAGTATTCTCAGGGTTGAACAATTTTTGAAAGTAAATTGTTACTATCACTTGTTTCTCATTAAAAAAATATAACTTATGTAAGGAGCAAAGAAATGAAATTTTTTCAATGAGGAACATAATAGTATAATCGTGTTTCCTGATGATTAGGTAATTAAATCATCAGGCACGTGAATGTATTTAATTAAGTTGTCGATTTCGGTCGACAAATATTAGAATTGTAAGCATGGTACTGTACATGATAAATTAACTGGTTGAGTTTACTTAAGTGATAAAATTGTTTGAGTGATATTAAGCGATGAGCTCGAAAATATGACAAGAGAAAATATTTTTGAAAGTAAAGTGATTTCATCAGCTTGCGCGTGAAAGATTACTACAGAATCTATGCTGCATATATGCCGTATAATCACTGTTATCAGAACACTACTCACACAGAAGCTGTTTGAATGCGGCCCTGTTTTGACGTAGCTAAAATTGGGAAAATTATATCAGTTATTTTCTGAATTATGTATTATGTGATCATCGTTTGATATCTTTCGTAAAATAAATACTCTGTGATGTCGAAATCTAACAACAAACCTAATGTAATCGACATATTTGACAAGGAACAAATTCAACAACGAGATTCAAGTAAGTACACGATACTTGTAATTAAAAGAAATTTTGTTAAAAAGTAATTTTGAAATTTTTAAAATATTCTTGCTAAATATATATAAATTTCGATATTTTAAGCAAAACTATTGTTAATAAGAATTATTTAGCTTTGATTTATTTATATTTATTTATTTGGTACAAGTGTATATCGTATATTTTTTTATTTCAAAAATGACAATTCAAAAAGCAAAATTTTATTCCAGAAAAGAGATAAACATATTTTTTAATGTATAAAAGTTTTCTAATATAAAAAATATTTTTCTAACGTAAAAAATATTTTTTAACCTGACAAAAAATGATTTGATGATTTTTTTATAAAGTTAAACTAATGACTTTTGATGATTGATAAGATAGTGTTTACTTTTGTAACTCTTTCATGATAACTAAAAAAAATTACGTTTTCTGAGTTGTCACTTTTGAAGAAAGCAATGTAGCATGCGTGCTTGTGTGTGTGTGTGTGTGTGTGTGTGTGTGTGTGTGTGTGTGTGTGTGTGTGTGTGTAATAATTTTTAAAATTATATATACATATTTTCTAAATTACATATTTCGGTAGTTGTAATCGAAGATGAATCAAATGCGAAAATTGCGGATTTTGAGACAGCGATTACTGTCGCTGGGACCGGGAAGTTTCAATATCTTCTCATTTTTGCGATTATTCCGGCCTCCTGGGCATCGAGTATAGATACGGCTAATATGTCAATGATACTTCCATCGGCGGAGTGCGATTTAGGATTGTCATTGTTTGACAAAGGACTTTTGAATGCTGCTATCTACGTAGGTAAGTGCAATGTGTGACGTTTTCAATACATTTAAATTATTTCAAACGATAAAACTATTTTAAACTATTTTTAATTGATACTAAAATAGAAATATAAAAGGAAAAAAATAAATTTACAAAACAAAAAATTTATCGTAATTTATCCAAAGTTAAACTCGTGTTAGGTATGCTATTGAGCGGTTTTATATGGGGATACCTCGCTGACGTTAAAGGAAGGAAGAAGATCATAATATACGGCTATATGGCGGATGGTATATGCAATGTACTATCAGGATTTTCACAGAACTTCGAGACGCTTTTATTTTTCAAATTTCTCAGCGGCCTTATGTGAGAAAAATATTACATAAAATAATTTAAACTGCTATATATAAATAAATAAAAAATCAATACGGTTGAGATTTTAGTGTCTAATAATATATGTGTATGTGTGTGTTGTGTTAAATTCAATAACGCGCGCGCGCGCGCACACACTGCTATTTAAAAAAAAACAACAGCAGTATTCTTGGGATTATTTTTAAGTACAGTCTTAAAATATTTTTAGCTACCCAGATAACAAAAAGTATCTAAAATCATAAAACATTTTTTACAACTAAAAGACAATTTAAAGACATCTTATGTTACATTTTTAGACTTTGTATTGTTTGGATAATCACAGAGCCATAATAGCATTTTAAGCAGTCTTCAAATAAAAACAGGCTATATGAGTATCAGACAAAAACAAGTCTATTTTAATCTTATAATAATCTTTTACATTTATCATATAATTATATCATTAATACCATAATATAATGATTAATTAAACTTTAATTACATTAGTGTGTGTGGTCCATATGCCACTCTTATGGCATATAGCGCGGAATTTTATGGCGCCAGTGGTAGAACGAAGATTCCAATTCTCGTTGGCTTCTCGGTTTCGTTTGGATGTGTAGTGAATGCAGGTAAAACATTTCGGCATTTATTTATTATAATAGAATAGTTTACGAGGTCATTTATTATAGAAAATAAGTTATATAAATAATTATTGACAATAATTTTAATCTAATTTTTTGTGAAAATAAAAAAAATATTTAATGCATGCACTTAGCATTGGCTTGGCTAGTGATTCCTCAGCAGTGGTCAATTGTTCTTTGGGACGGTGCCTTTGTCTACAATTCTTGGAGAATCTTTCTGTCCCTTTGTGGAGTATCATCATTGATAGGTGTCTGTTGTCTCTCTTTCTTCCCAGAGAGTCCTAAATTTCTGATGACACAAAATCGTAATAAAGATGCTCTTGAAATTTTCAAAAAGATCTACAATATAAATACTGGTCTGCCTAAGGATAATTATCCTGTAAGCATAATTTTAATATAATAGTTTACATAATTGTAATAGTTTACATAAAATTATTTAAACAATTTATAAACAATTTATAAACAACAAAAATGTAAGTACCTCTATATACTTTTTATCGTTAGATACGTGCTTTGGATGATGTAAGTTTAAACAGTACAACTACAGAACAATCAAAATGTCAAAGCGGTACGAAAGCGAGCTTAAAGAACGGAATTCGACAAATGAAGCCCATGTTTTTG
>NW_017259337.1:610770-618767 GCF_001594045.1 Atta colombica | reverse complement strand
GTATATATATGTATACACAACCATATAATAACTAATTCATTTTAAATATAATGTAATGTTATTCCATATTATTTTCGTGTGCGAGCTGCTTAACTCAGGAATGGTTGCAATTTTTTTTACGTAAACGATCACCTGAGATATTTGCATAAAAAATTAAATTACTATTAATAACATATTATTAAATACTTTTCGATCTATTAGTATTTGAAAACATTTATGAATATAAATTTAATCACAATTTTCTGAAAAAAGTAAGTAGAAATCAAACGAATATTAACCAGAAGAAATGCCAAGTAGCTTATGGTATATATTTCAAAAATATAAAGATTTTAATAAATATGATATATACGTTTTTTTATTGAGAATTTTCGATGGAATTGCTTATTTAAAGTTCGTAAAAAATTGTCATTAAAGAAGAAAAATTATGTATTATTTTAAATAAGTACATACAAAACATTATACAATTTATATTTTTTTGCGAGGTATAAAAATGCTTCAGATGACTCAGTTCCTGAGTTAATTAATCTATATTATATATCTATATTAACACACACACACACACACACACACACACACACACACACACACACACACGCGCACGCACGCACGCACACATCAAAATCAAAAGTGAAATTGTAAATGAGATTGTAAATATCAGAATGACGAGTAATGCGGTAACAGCAATAATATTTGTGTGAGTTTATATAAGCTTCCGTAAAGTACTTTTTTAGATGACTCGTCATAAAAATGTAAGATCTTGGTTAGTCATATAAATGTCATGTTGATTGAATCACAGAGAATTTACGACTTTATCAGCGCGAAAGATATCACACACATTTGTTTCATATTTCACTGTTAACTGAACTGTATTCTCATTATCTGTGCATATCACCCCGGGATATTATGTACCTACATCACATGTTCTACTAAATTCTTCTACTAAATTAAAGGATGTCAGCTGAGGAGAAAAACATGTAACTAAATACATATCCTCAATTTGCAAGTTCTCTACTAAATGCTCTACTAAATACTCTTTTAAATTTTCCAGTAAAAATCGTCTATTAAATTAAAAGATGTGTAGGCCAATGACAGCAATAAAAATAAAAATTTGCTGTTTACCGATTTAATTGTACAATTATGCGCACAGTTTGAGATTAAATACCATTTTCTCTTTACTCCGAGGCATTATCGAACTTAATAAAAATTTTTCCATTAATGAGATTATTGCATTGATAACAACCAAAATAAGCGAGACGATTTCCAAATTAAACAATGCCATTTTTGGTTTAATGATTTCTATCTTTCCACTTTTTTCGGACGTAGTACGTTGTATAACAAATTTATTGCATGACTGCGATACACATGCGTAAAAACTTTTTATTTTTTCATTTGATAAAATACAAATCCAAATTACAAGTATTGCGATTGAAATGAAAAGAGATAAAAGAAATATTGTTCCTAAATTATTTAAAAAAGTTTCAGGATTATTATATATGCAGTCATTCTATAGTACATCTAAACAGTTCATTTTATATAGTTTATCAAATTTTAATGTGACATTTATGTATTAATATACTTGTATGTTTTTATATTTATTGTATTTGCAGTTTAAATACTCTTCGCCTCTGGCAGCCACAACTTTTTGCGACGATAGATAATTTTTACAGTTTTGACACAAACATAACTGAGCCTACTTTTTGTGAAATATTGGATATTTCGACGTCTATTAATAGAAATAAAACTGTTGCATTAGAAAGGTCAACTTGCAAGAATGTAAGATACGCTAATAATTGTAAATTACATGTATTAATACATTTTATGTTATTTATCTGTTATTATACTTATATTTGGCTATGTAAAGTAATTTACGTAGACTGAAACTTTTATAAAGACATTGATATTTTTTTCATTATTTCCTAACACTTTTTACATAGAACTAATTTAAACTAATAATACTAATTTTTTCAGATTGTTGTATCAAATTCAATGTATATGGACAGTGTTATTGTATCGGCTACTTCTTGTATTTTTATATTGTGTGCCAGCGTTATTGTTAATTTTCTACAACACAAATATTTATTATGTAAGTTTCTTTTAATATTATTCTATTATTTTGTACACTGAAAGAGTTTTTATACTGAAGAAAAGATAGAAAATACTAATGATTTCTATCTTTCCACCTTTTTCGGATGTAGTTGTCGGCTACGGATGTTCGTTTTTGTGTCTGGTAGCTTTAATCTGGTCTACAAGTACATTATCCACTCTTATACTCACGTGTCTATATGTCGGAATAATGAGTAAGAGTTTCTACGTTCTAGTAGGCGCAACCGTTTTACTCTTTCCCACATCTTTAAGGTTTGTTGTTTAAACTCAATACAAATAATTGACTTGCATAAAGCGAAAAATAATTAATATATACGTTTCGTTTTTAATTCATCAGAGCTATGGCTGTAAGCATAGAAATGATAATAGGAAGACTGGGATCTATGACAGGCAATCTCATATTCCCTGTTTTACTTGAATATGGTTGCGTAGCACCGATTATTAACCTGATATGTTTCACTTTGTGTAAGTATTTTTTATTCTAAAAAAATTTTTAATGTTATTATGTTATTATAACATTGAAAAATTATAATAAAAAATAATTTCACGATGTTTTCAGCATCAATCTATTTCGAAAAAAAAAAAAAAAAAAAAGGAAATACGTTTCCTTCTTATATTCGATGCTACATTGCTTTATCACTTTCTATATATTTTACTCATTTTATTAATTTATTTTATTACCTTCTATTAACTTAATATTTTAGTGTGCTTGCTTCTTACGTATTTCCTACCAAGTACAAACAAGCATGCGGCATGAGATCTTGAGAGATCGAAGAAGGATTTATAAGCTGAAGATGAGTTTCACTTCTTGCTATCATCTCCGTAATAACATCTTCATCTTCGAGGATCCACAATCGTTTAGCAGAGCCGAACTGGAGGCTCGAAGGAGGACCTGAATCGAAGCTTATCGCGAGCTATGATCGAGCCCGTATGAGGGCGGACAATGGCCATGCATATACATGCACCACACAACGAAAGACTGCATGAGACCTTGAGTTTCACTTTCGACACATCCTGGAGAGCCCTCCAGCCTTCACCCACATGCTCATCCCCCTCTATCCCGCGTTTCTTCTAGTGTGGACGCAGCTTTATCGCAGATCTCAGGATCTCGCTACCTCCGTCAATCGGTGCAATAAAATGTACCGATACATAAGTAAACTTGCACCAGTAAGTCTTCGCCTTGAAAAAAATCAGACAAAAAAGTGCAAATGTAGTGATAATTTTTTAAACTCTAATTAAATATCGTTATCTTGATTTACCTTCAATTAAAGCTGATTAAATATATGATAGAAATATTTTGTGGTCTGAAACATTTTTGAACATACAATATGTGAATAAAGAGAACTACGAAGCGCATCATACGTTCGTGTAGCTATTTCATAATATTTAGCTTGTATAAACGTAATATATAAACTTTTATTTTATAATCGAATTAATGATTCTTGAGAATTATTGAACAGTAAGTTAGCGAGATTATAGAATTTGTAAATTGCTCACGCTCTTTATGTGTATGACGGAAAACTGTGATACAATTTATAAAAATTATTACCTTCAGACAAATATATTAATGGCAATATAATATATGTGTATATTTTACAGCGTATCTACAGTTTAATCTCACAATTAGTCGTGAAAAATGATTATACTACAAGCACACGATTGTAGTTTATACAAATACAGTACAATGAATATTATATCGTATAATTTATTATATTACAAATGCATAGCTATTATGTAAATGTACACGTATAAATAGCAAGTAATGCTATAATTGTAATGTGTAATTATCTTCTACTTGATAACAATCTGCATTTCGTGTTATATAATACATTATAATAAAACTCCATAAAAATTCTGTTTACTGTATTTCGTCGTTCTTGCAACAATTAGATAGTTAAATATATTATATAAAATCGCACGCTTATTTAAATGTTAATGAAATCATGTAGAGTCGCGCGATTTCTCTGGCGTTTCTCATTGTAAAAGGGCTTCGAGGCGCCTGAGACTGCATTCCGCACAAATTGCGGAAGGGAACTATGCATTGCACACACATTACCCATCACTAGAAAAACGCGTCTGCATTTCTTCTATCCGCGTAACCCAATGTCTACATTAAAAGATGGCACGTACCCGCAAAAGCCTTCAGCATGTATTGTATCCCAACAACGATCTGCGACAATTTCATCAACAATCTCATTTAACATCTTCCTAATTCCACTATTTGCGAGATCGAAGATATTATAAAGGTCTCTTCGAAAATATCTTCTTGACATAATATCTTCAACGGTATTTTGAAATACAACGCAGTCTATTAACATTACCGTGTGTGAATAATATTTTACATAGTATATGTATATGTATATAATATATTCTATTTTTATATACTAATTACCTTCACATCATTATGTATGATGACGGAATAAGATACTTAGAGATTTTACCTACTCGTAAATTGATCTTAAGCATATTTTATTAGTTTTATTTTATTTTATGAGCTTGTTAGAGCTGAGTTCGGAAATTTTATCCGAGTGCCCAAGTGTGTCATTTTATCCTTGTTTTAATGAACAATAAAGATAGAATAACACATTACGGCACTCGGGTGAAATTTCTGAAACTTTTAACAAAAAAATTTGCCAGGATTGTATCAAATTGAATTATCAGAAACGATTGGCTAAAATGAAGTCGGATTGCTCTGGACATATCTCTAGCTCCGAGTGGGACCAAAGAAAGAACTATAAGAACAAGCCGTTGATGAAGCGAGTCTCGTGAGAATCACTCCTGTTCGTTCTCTAATCATTCTATACGGACACGAAGTATCGTCGTATCGCGATTTCACGCTACTTGCTTGATTGTTCCTCCGCGCCGTGGGTACCGTCGCAGCAAGATAGTCGCATCGGTATCGCATTGGTATGATACTGTTAGCTCTTCCCGTGAATATTCTCTCGAGGTGATATCTAAGCGGTTTCCGTTCGCTTCTCGTTCGCGACGTTCCTGAGCGAGAAAACCGCGCGTTAACCGTTTTATCATTATTATTTATCGCTGCATCTCCATTCGGCGGTGTGTGACCGCGTAAATGAAGTTCTTGAAGTCTATCGTCGACGACGACGTTCTCGCTACATTTCATTTCAAAAAAAGGCACAATGGATATTTATAGATATCTAGTGGATATGCAAATGTTTAAATTTTTATCATTTGTAGCATATTTATTACTGTTCTATACATTGTTAAATTCATAGTATCAAATTATCTAATTTGAATTATTTTTAATCATTTCTGTAGGTCGCCACTCTTACCTCAATATGTTGTTAATTTTAATAAAACAATGGAGTTAAAGAGTTTAACTTAAAAAAATATATTAAACTTGATTCAAATTTCGTTTATTATTTACTAAGTATATACATTAACATGGACATCATTTACTTTGAAATTGATCATAGAGACGATTAAATTAATTTATATTTTGTCACATATAAAAGTTAAAAATAACAAAATGTTATTTAACTCAAGAAATTGAGTTACCATTGCTCCTTTGTTATCTGACAATGTCACATTTAACATAATAGTCACTTTAAGTATAAATAATAATACAAGGAAGATAGATACTTGTTTCAATCAATCAAATAATTAAGAAGTAGTAACAATCTCTGCAAGCAAACAATTGCCGAACAATGACGGAGAAATTACAAGGTATCCAACATTCGCGGCGATCTCTGGGAGAGATGAAAAGACTTAATTGAACCAACCACGAAAACCAAGAATGAGAAAAGGAAGGAGGACGTGGCTGGACGTGTCGAAGGCTATTGAAAGAATGGATCGACCAAGGTTGAAGAGTCGACGTCAACCTTGCGGCAAGTCGTCTGCGGTTATTTCTTTCACGCGGAGGACGGATATACAATTGATATAAAATTAATTAACGACAGCTATACTGACACAGCGATAAGAGCCTCGGTGGACGCTCGTCGAGCTAATTGCAGACGTTTTTCATTTCTTTGTCTCTCTTTTTTTTAGTCGCAAGAGCAACTTTTTCTTTGATGAGATGCTATCCGAGGTCGGTGACAAGCCGGTTAGCCGTTAGAGTGAGGAGGCGGCTTCGACTGCCGTCAAAGTCAATCGATTTCAGGGTGGCCGCTAAAAGCAGCTGAAAGAGGAATATATAAGTCATTTTCGGCATAGTTCATCGCGCGTCTCCTCCATTGTGCGGTGCAATAATCGGATGTTCGTTCCATAGCAAGTAAACTTGAAAGCATATGATTTCAATATAAGCACGCTCGATTTCAAGTTCATTCTCTCAAGATAATGTACGAGACAAAGACGTATACTTAGTTTCTTGAGATAAACATATTTGTAGTTTTAGAAACATATTAAGTTTTGGTAACGTTGTTTCAAATTTATAGGATAAATAAAGAATTTAGTCCACAAATTTTATCGTAAGCTAATTTCTTCGGAGAGAATCACATACATGCTTTGTGACATGTCACTGCATGCAATAATCTTTCTGACATACACATTCGAATTGAACTAAATCGTGAATATACAGATTTGTTTGTAGATCATTTAACTCGATATTATTTCGATCTCATCGTTATACAATTGGATAACGGCAACAATCGCTTAGCGTAACGCTCGTTAATTCTCCTTTTCTTCCATGGATTTTCTCGCGATTGCTAACAAGCAGTCCCACGATCCCCCGTTATCAGCATTCCACCGAACTGGTAAAACAATAACGAAGTTGCTTTCATTTCTTCCATTTGCACTACCATTTGAAACTACTCCACAAAGTAGTGTTGAGTACCTAACCATGAGATCTCTATCAGATAAATTGAGATAGATTTAAACTGTTTTCGGTAATTGCCAGGGTTGAATAGTAACTAGTTAAAAATTTTTAAATAAGTTAAAAAGTTAATAACTTTTAACTTAACTTAATTAATTTTAAATGCATTAAATTTTAACTTAACTAAGTTACTTTTAAACGTTAACTTTTTAACTGTTTTTTTAAGTTAAACAATTTTTTTATCTCTTTTAAATATCTTAGAAAAATAATAAGATATTATAAGACTAAGGGCTATATTCGTAATCTTTTTTATTCATATTTTAAGACTGTCTTAAGTAATTTCTTAAGATGCTAATACTGCCCTGTGGTTGGTTTATGCAGTTGTGCCTTATGCCATAAGCCTTAGTCCGGATCTACAATAGATCTTTTAAGCCTTAAGTCATAAGAAATTGATCAATTACAGTCAAATATTCTTCTCGTATTAGAGTTGGTTAATTTCTTATGGCTTAAGACTTATGGCTAAGACTATTACAAAGATCTTGTATCTTCTCTATGTACTGGCTGTTTTTTTTTTAAAGTTATATAACTTATATAGTTATATCGTTATGTGTTATATACTTATATCACATATGAATAAAAAAATTAAAAATTTAATTTACTTAATAATCTATATTGTAGTTATTTAATCTCATTAGTTATTATCTCATAAGTAGTTATTATTTCATTTTAAGAAAAATTAGACATTATGATCTAAAAAATAAGTTTTTTCAAAATTAACTTTTTTTTTAACTTAAATTAATTCAATATTGACTTAACTTACATTAAATTAATTTATTCCTTCAATTTTTAACTTAACTTTATTAATTTTGTAAAGCCATTTTAACTTTATTCAATTAAAAAAAATATTAACTTATCCAACCCTGATAATTGCCAATACTTTTTTATTTTACTTTTTACTTATTATTACTCGTTCACACATAAATATATTAATGCATAAAACTTTAGTAATTATAAAAAAAGATAATTATGTAATTTGTTAAGAGGATATGTAAACAATGCAAAAGAAAGTTCCGTTGCTTTACCTTATACTCTTTTTTACTTTTTTTTATTGTATTATAATGTA
>NW_017259337.1:595068-610670 GCF_001594045.1 Atta colombica | reverse complement strand
TAATTATATAATTATTTATAGAGTTACAAAAAAATCTACATTTTACTTTTAGTTTCGCATAAATGTATTTTAGATTGCGAAGCATCTCGATTCTTGATTCTTGGCCTTGAGTGAAAGGATCGACTCGCCACAAGAAAAACTCGCCCATTTTTTCACTTAAAATATTTACGCTGCTCGAAGAGTCACATTGTAGAAGTCAGAAAAAATAGAAGAAGGTAATTTGCGCGCAATCATTCTATTATACGCCTTTATTACATCAGTATTGTGTTATGATTTTTTTTTACTAATATTAATATTAATGAAACCATTGTGAATTGAATCAATGCAGTAAGTAGCGCAATCATGTACAACCTGTGTAAACTAATTACTGTAGGAAGTGTAAAAGGTTTAGCAGGTTTACTTCGTGATACATAAGTGTAGAGATATAGTAAAGGATGAGGTATAGCAAAAATACATGTGCTTAGCAAATGTTTCCTTTGTTCTACTTGATGTCTTGTATATCCTACCTGTCTAAGATATACGGCATTTTTAACGCGTGGGATTTATACCCACAACACACATAGTGTGCGTATATTGGGTTCAGTGCATTAAATGCAACAAATGCACTAAATATAATAAATACATTACATAAAATATATCATCTTATATCATAACACTTGTAATACAAAAGATTAGAATTATCATCTATATCTATAATTTTGCATGTATATTTGTCATTCTTATTCCCCACTAAAACTTTGTAAATATATTTAAGCTCGGTTGCACCAACTCTCTTGTCTCTGACTCCCTCTTTCGCTTTAAAACGAGACAGAGAAAGAGTTTTAAGTCTTGCTTAAAGTTAAATAACGTTGACGCAACCGCACTTTAATAAGTTACTCTATCATTTTACATCTTTTCATAAATATTTCTAAATATTGAGTTAATTATAGTTGTACATCTCATCCATGAGTAACCATATATCCTATCATAAGATATACAGTAAAAATGCAAGGGTTTTAAAAAGCTTTTTTTAAATATAAAAAATTAATGTTTCATATTTCTGATCTTTTTATAATAATAGACAGTATATAAAAGTTTTTTGGTGCAATTTATTTCATTTGAACATTGTAAATAATATTTGATGAATTAAGTTTCCGATAGACACGGCAGTTACTTTGTACAGCTTTACGCGGATTGCACGCGTTACGCGTGCAATTCATTAACGTCACGTTGTTTTGCACTTATGCGCCTGCCTATGTAAATAAGCGCGTTATCTGTGGGTATCTACCGCTAGGACCGCTATACCCATAACACACACCGTGCGACTCTTTGCTCCTTACCGTTCTTGCTGTCCATTCTTTCGCTCTCCTCCTATGCAGGCGCCTTCGTTACGCTTCCTTCCTCCTCGCCGTTCTTGTTCGCCGCTCTTGTTCGCCGCAGGTGTTTTCATATAAGGAGACGACCGATTCCTCGCGCGAAACTAGGATATCGGGCGGAAGGGCTCGCGCCAGCTTCGATACCCGATTATCTCGGATCCATGATGCTACTCGCGGCTTTGTTCTCCATTTAATTTCACGCAATAGATCGTGTACACCGCTCGCGAGCAAGCGAGCGGCCGCCTCTCCTCCATTTCCATGTGTGGAGCGAACATCGCGAGAAACGGCAGTCGAATAACCTTAACATTTGACGTAAACAGATAAGCATCTTTGATAATTATTGCAAACTGCATATGCCTTTTTTATAAACACTTATTATTTATTTCAGATCTTGAAAAATCTTCGAGATGCAACGTTAAGATCGTTATCGAGCGTATGCAGGATAAAAGTAAGATTTCCGTGACGGACGGCGTGCATATTCTACATCAAATATATTATAATTATGAAGTAAAATAAATTATATATTCTAAGATGAAGATAAATATTTTAATGCATTTTATTAAAAGTTACAATCACATTATTTATATGTTTATCCATTTAATCAATTCTGTAGAAATTTCTTTTTCATAATGTTGACGTCATTCGAGAGAGATCGAGCCCGCATGAATTTTAAGTTCATTTCGACAGGAATATCAATGTTAAGTAGTGAAAGGGTTAATACCGTGCAACTATTCGGGAAAACCCGCTCTTTTTCCTTACGGTGTTCCTAACGTGTCCAATGCGACCAGCTGTCCATGTCAAATCCGGTGGTGCCAAGTGCCCCGTGACTCGTAGCGACGTCTCAATTCCTCGCCACGGAGGTGGGAAAGCCACTTCCGCGCGAGTCAGCGAAATTGAAAATTGCCCGCTGCCAGCGTTACAGCGCCATTAAGCTCGTTCTTGCTATTCGTCCTGTCGTTCTATGCCATATCCTCTCAGTTTCTTTTTCCCGCGATTGAGCAACCAAAGGACGCGGATACAGATTTCTTCTCTACTCTTCGTGTATCGCGCATGACGAAGGTCATTGCAAGAGAGACTCTTCTGTTGGGTTCACGGGGAGCAGATACTTTGTGAATCAAGAGTGGGATATAGCTATGGGTTGGCTTAGTTGTTTATTATTATGTTATTTTTAGTAGAATAAGATCATAACAATATAACAATAATACAGTGATTTTTTTAAAATAATTTTTTCAGTGATTGTTAATGTTTTTTAAATAAAATTTTAATAAATTATTATGATAAGATAAGACAAGTTTCCATCAATCTCTTATATAAAAAAACTTGTATATAATAATTATTAAAATATTTTTTTAAAGAATTGTTAATTCCTAAATTTCTCTGTTTTTTATCTTTAACAAAAATAATGTATGTGAAAATATCTGTGTGTTCTTTTATTTCTTTTACTATATTGATATTTATTTATGTAATGTATGTGATATCTAGAGGGTGCCGAATGCGTCAGGAACAGTATTGAAAATATGCGAAAAAGTGAGAATTTCGAAGAAATTCGTAGTTTATCGCCCATTGAAGAGGAATCCGAATCCACGCTATGCTTCAAAGAAGCATCTACTAATTTTATTGAACCAGAAAGAAATAATTATCGAATGACAAGATCTCCCTATAAGAATTATCAAAGGATATTGAGAAAATCGGAAGGTAATAGAAATGTGAATTATGAATTGAAAGAAAATGATATTCGAGGACAATCCGATGTACGAACACTTGACAATTTAAAGTACAAGAAGAGTGATTCGGCAGGGGATAGCAGCTCCGGAGACGATCAAATGGAGCAAGATTATCACCGGCCTAGAAGAATCACAGATGGATATTATTTCGAATCAGATGCTTTCAAAGGTTTCTTTGCGATAATCTTGTAGAAAAATTAATAGTAGTGTGTAAAAATAACAATTTAAAGTTGAAGCGTAAAGACGATAGTATAGTCAAAATAATTGAAAATATAAAATACCATAAAATTCGCGAGACTTCTCAGTTTTTTATTAACATTTCGCGTTATCATTGCATAAAGTAAACGGAATATGTGTACCTGTTATGTCACACAAGAATGCGCGTTCCAGAGGCGGAAGCTTCCGGCGACAATGACGAGGCAGAAATCGGTCTCCGTGACAAGTCCTTGAAGACCACCGTGGAACAGCTTAAGTACAGATTGTCCCAAGCTGAGAAGGAGATCATCGCCCTGAAGAGGTACCAGAGTCCGCAGAAATGCCAGAGTCACGGGAGATGTGAAATTCTTCAGAAAGATCTGCTGACTTGGCAAGATGAGCACGAAAAGAGGATCTCCTCTCAAATAATCAGATGGCAATTGGCAGAAAGAAGAAGGATACATGACGAGATGGAAAATATGAGG
This sequence comes from Atta colombica, assembly GCF_001594045.1. NCBI lineage: Eukaryota > Metazoa > Arthropoda > Insecta > Hymenoptera > Formicidae > Atta > Atta colombica. Next base: position 606,911 of record NW_017259337.1, on the reverse strand, counting down.
AAAGTATATGATAATATCGAACGACATCTGGAAATCTTGGAGAAGCGAAGTGCGAAATCTTACTTTGACTTTCAAAGACAAATCGATGCGTGGGAGAAGCGACTTAAAGAGGATGTTATTAGTTTACATGAAAGCAATTTGAGCGAACTATGGAAACAATTTCGAGCATGGTAATCGACATTTGAGTCTCGCAGAAACCAAACTGATTAATTGCTATTAACTTTCTGGAAATTTCCTAATTTTACAAGTAGAAATTAGATCAATAAGAATAAATCAATTAACAGAAATAATCTTATTTTCGAAGCGGATCTTGATTCTTAATAATAAAATTTACACACAAATTTTTACAAATATATGCTTTTCAGTTTTAACTGCCTGGCAGATTCGGTTTATTTAACTTGAAACGTATTTGCAAACTGATTGTGAAATTGAAATTTTTAATTTTAATTTTTATTTCGAATATATAAAATTATCTTATAATTTTTCTCTACTTTTTTATTATAAAATTGATTAATTTGATTCTTTTTTGGTAGCCTTATTTAATGTCACATTTTTCTTATGATAATATTATTTGTAGGAGTCCGCACGACATTTACATTAGAAATTTAAATATAATGGTTGCAGGTCTGAAATGCAAAATGCAATAAATTCGGAAGTTCGAAAAGAGAAAAGTGAAGTGTATGACTGTGAAGATACAACTGTAAAAAATCGAGATGACTCTAATAAACCAACTAATTCCAAACTGACAGCATCGTACAAGAATAACGCCAAGTTTCTGCGTAGAATAGAACATATTGTTAAAGTTGAAGTCCACCGGCATCGTGATGATTTAATAAAACGAATAGATCGAAAGATCGCAGAATTTTGGTTAGCTTTTGAAAATTTCAAGCATAACTTTCATCTAGATCGCAATTATTGTCGACATAATTATATCGAAGTAAATAGCGATGAAACAGAATATAATTCAAATATATAATGAAAGGCTATATACGTGATTCTACTTGGCAAGAAAGTTACAAATACTCTTATTTAAATACGGATTTCAAAGAGAGATATACAATGTAAAGCCAAAGTACACATCTTACATTCTGAAAACTATATTGCATGAGTTAATAAATCGTGTGAGTGTATAAAAAATAAGAATATTTATTTATTTTATTTGTACAACCTTCTATATTTTTTAGAATAATTTTTAAACTGTATTATATTTCATATGTTTGTACAAAACATTTTTTTTCATAAAAAAAATATAAATGTATACATTTGACAATTACGACAACTTATTGCACATATAACTTTATATCTTTGTGTAAAAAATACAATACGCCTGCGACGTAATTTGCCAAACTAAGAAAAGAAACATATTATATATTATAGAATTTATCAAACTAAGGAAGAATATCATAGTAACATCTTCCAAAGATTAATGACGGAAGATAAATTCTCCAATTTACTTGAAGACAGTTAATCTTGTTACCTCACCGTCCTAGATTATGATATTTAGATCATGGAGCGTGCGACATCCTTTTCTTGTTGATATATAATGCATAATATACCGACTATATTATCAACTATTATGTTTTCGTAACAATCATAGATCATGCAATACTGCCATGATCCCCGCTTCTTTTGTACGTGCATCCCCGAGGAGCACGTATTACAGAAATATGTACTCTCGATCTTTATCATCATGGAGAGGAACGACTGGGGAGGGCACAGACCTTATGCCATATAATGTGTGGCCGCGAGCGTGACCTACGGTACACGGTACAGGCCAAGATAATTCGAATCTGCGATTCAGAGATGCTGCTTTACATAATCACTTTCATGAACCGGCCCTCTTAAGAGATATTACCGCTTATAGGTAGGTCAACGGACAAGATGTCGTCGTGCTGCCTATGTATCGCGATTTACAACCAGGGCCCCCGGCAGGGCAGGCGTGTCCGATCAGATTCTTCGTGGGAAGCGCCGGTCGCTACCGGTGGCATATTGCCACGCGGAGGAATCCGCCTCCGTCGTTGCTCGTCAAGAAATTCATATCACCATGGATGGATTCAGGGCTAATTATCATCCGTTTGCATACTTCTCAAGCGGTCGACGTTCCGCGGTTCAATGCTCCCTTTTCCTCGAGCGAAGCCTCGCCTCGCCTCGCCTCGATCGTTTTTCGTTCGGCAAATCGTAGATCTGCGTCCTCTGGAAGCTGCTGCGATTTCGCCGTGACGCACGCGGCTTCCGTCGGTCGCAACTTATGATGTACTTATATACAACGGAAAGAACATGAGTTATTACGTAACGCAATTGATGTAGCAAATAACGCAGTGCAAGAATTTCTAGAATTTCGTAATTTTATGTTTTTCTGTACTTCCTTCATCGATGTTATTTGAAAAGTTAAACAAATTTTATTTTCCTAAAACCAAGCACGTATTATTATATTATATATCTGAATATTGTTATCTGAATATTGTTATAATTATGGCAATTCCATATTTGAAACAAACGAAAGTATTGGTATTTTAAACAAAAAATTCTAATTGTAAGATAAGAATGGTACATACATATACACATATACATAATCCTTAATGTTATGCAAATAAACTTATTGCATTAAATGCATTACGATACATGGGAATTCATTCGTGTAATTAGCTTTGCAATTTGCGTGATTTTATTGCGACACACCGCATCAATATATTGCGGGATTAGCTGAGAAATTGAAGTCATTATGCAAAACTTGATTATCTATGCAAAGATCAGACATTTGAAATGTTAATATCTTGTTGTCGAGAATTAATATCTTTTACATACACATAAACTGTGTCGTTTAATTGGGTCGGTAAGATCATACAAAGCAATCAAATTAACAAACGCAATTTAAAAATTAGTGGATGTTCGAAATTATTTTATTTACACGTGTTTGCATCTTTCATTATTTAAAAAGTTATTTGTCCCAAGCAAATAAATGCAAAATAGCGTTTTTTTTACATATTATATTTAGAAAAGGGTATTTATATTTTAGTTACATGGATTCATGTTTCTTTTTCACAAGAGTATAGATATATATATATTAATTATTTTCACGTACATTAATTATTAATATTAACACTAATTATTTTTTTATTAGTTATTGTTACGATGATAAAAATATACGTTTATGATCTACTAATAACTACATTAATGAATTGGAATACTCTAATTGTATCTACGTTTATTACGTAGACAGATTCTTGATCGAGATTGATCAATTTCCAATTATAATCTCATAATTAGGAACGTCCTCATTCCAATATCCGTGCGTTACGAATCCGCTAATATACTTGGAGAATTGAGGAAGTCCTCGACACGGGAAAAAAGCGTTCGGTAAGCTTGCCGATAATTAATCCATCTAACAGTCAACCGTGGTATTTAAATCGCAATCAGCGTATCCTGCTGTATTAGGGTACTCCACGGAGAGTGAGGCATTTCTTCTCACGCTTATTCCGTATAGTCGACCGGCCACGACGGTAATAGAGATAGATCGAGTGGGAGTAAATCCTCGAGAGGATTTACGGGCGAGAGAAGAAGAGAAGAAGAGAATGAATGAAGAAGAAGAAGAAGAAGAAGAAGAAGAAGAAGAAGAAGAAGAAGAAGAAGAGAAAGAAAGATGAGGGAAAAGAAGAACACGTCACCTGAACTTTCCTCCCCATATGATCACCAGCAATTTAAAGGGTAATTGTCGTATACGAGCAAGTAAGCGAGTTAGCCCCGCGCGCGCGCACGTGTGTACACGCGCACGCGTGTTTACGCATCAGCATAGTGAGGGCACGCAAGCCGGAGGCGCGCGGCAGACTTAATTGTCCAAGACACCGTTAACCTTAGGGTACCGCTCGGCAACTTTTAATGTCGACTAATCGGCCCGATTCTCCCGGAGGACACGCGGTGTCGAGACGCGCGAAAATTTATGGCGTTTAAATACGGTACGCGTATGGCGAGTGTTTCCGTGCACCACGCTTGACGTCGCGACAGATCTGCGCTAGGTACGGTGACTTTTATCCGACGTGGATCGTGCGAGAGTTGCATCTACGGAACTTCTTGAGAGACGTCCTTTTGTTGGAGAAGCTAACGGACGCGCGTAGATCAAGCCAGCGTTTAGAGATTCAGGGGAATGTAAATAGCGATATAAACCTGATAAAATTCCTAGATGCCACGCTCTCGTGGCGATGGTTAGCTCGTAGAGATGGTTGCATGTGGATGTACGGATGCACGCTTACATAAGCATTATTTTATGAAAACTTTAGAAAGCCACCCAGTCAATATTAAAACAGGTAGGATCCAAATAGCATAGCAGCACTTGCAAAGCGCTAAAAAAGCGATTATGTACGGTTTTTTTAGCGCTTTGGTCATGTTTTGTAAGGACAGTGTGTTACTTGGAGAATCAAAACGCAAACTTTGCGCACCGATATCCGTGCCTGACTTCTATATGCTTAATTATTTTCATGAATGTAATTCGATTTGTCAGGTGTTACTGTTTATTTCAAAAGTAACATAATATCAATATTATATAACTTTTATATTGTTAAGAAATTATAACATTGGTGTTATGTTAGTTTTGATGTCGACTGGGTGACTTTCTAAATTTTTCATAACATTATATTATTTTTAATTTGTGTAGATTGGGCAAATTTTCTTATTTTATTTTAGCAATGTGAAAATCAGAAACTCATTTTGTACAATTTCTTTTAAAAGCGTTAAATTTATGCAAATTCTGGTATTTCGTAAACCTTCGGATACTACGGAGCAACCTGTCATTTTATGTAATAAGGAAAAACGACTAGGGCCTACCATCGCAGTTTCGTTAATTCACCGCGCAGTGATTCCTCCATGTAGATAACCGCATTCCTTGCTACACCATTATTTATGAGGCACGTAAATGCGTAAACTCTTCAGCCTGCGACCTCGCCGAAATGCAAAACGGTCGGTTTGCGAAATAATTGGTGTACATAATTGGTTCAAGGTTACCAAGCACCGTTGCTTCCAGTCATAGACGTAATGAAACGGTGTACGCGTTTGTATCGCGCGTAAAATTTTTATGTGCAATATATTTTTTCGTGTGTGCGTGTAAAACGAGCACTTGGAGCAAATTTAATTAGCAAAAATGCCTTTGTGTTTAATTAACAGGACTCAAAATGATAGTCTCCATCTGTTTGAGGGATCAAGATATACATGACTTTATGAATACAAATAGAGACCTTCTGTCACAAACGTACCTTCTAGATGCAAAAATACAATTGTCGTTTTTCTTGACTTACAAAAATTACCGCAAAACGGTCAAAAAATACGAGCAAATAATGGCGGAGTGTTGCAGATTAAAATCAGTCATTCATATAATCCCGTTAAAACACAGTTTACGTACCCAATAATAAGAGGGATTTGCTACCAGCTTAACGGAACAATATTGCTTAGAATTACAGTTACAGTACATAAAATCTTGTTAATAATTTTTAATTAAAGAAATACTTTTCTAACTTTATTTGGACAGTACAATTAATTGTCGTTCGACATATTATAACATAAGCATGTATTATTCTTATAAATATGAACAAAATATATTTATTATTGCAAAATATTTTTTCTCGTGCAAGAAAAACATTTATCATCCAATCATCTGATAACATTCCACTTCTCTTATTTACTATCACTACAAAATCATAAACTAACGAGCACACACAAGAGAAGTTACTTCCATTCTATTTGTTCTGGGGGGGGCCCCTGGGGTTTGACTTCATGCAATATTAATAGTAAAATGTCTCTCATCCTTAATCTCCTTCTTGCAACATTGCACTGTAATAGCTCAGCTATTATATTCTACAACGTGATGAGACAAGTGGAGTATAACTGGGCGAGATATTGTCTCCGCGAAGAAACTTAATGTGTTTGTATGTGTGTGTGTGCATCTGTGCATTCATAAAAAAATTTTCTATTGCCAGCCGGATCGTACAGAATTATTCAAGTATTGAATCATGCTACGTCGGCAGCGCGGCGAAAATACGGTCGCGATTGTTCGCGCGGATCCGATCGGAACTGTCGATACGGCGAAGGGTTAATTGAAGAGCACGCACGTTGCACACCTTCGACCCGATACTCCTTTTCGTGACATCACAATTTCTGTAGAAATAAGTGGGGTACTGATAAAAGCGAAAGTTCGAGTAAATATTTCTACGATGAAGGTGTCTGTATTTCATGTAAGAAAAGAAATAGCAGTTTTTACAAAATTAGTTTTCTCCAAATTAATAAAAAAATAATCAATTTATTAATTTTAAAAAAATTTTTTTAAATTAAAAAGTAGCAAAACAAATTTAATAGTTTTCTTCAGGTAATTGTTTCATTATTTTTGTTTTCATCTATAGAATAATTATTATAAAATAATTATGAAAGAGTTGGTGTTATATTTATTTTGACAAAAATAAGAAGTAATTAATTACGTTTTATAAAAATTATTTTTATGTATAATTTGTTATATTGTAAAAATTCTTGGTATTTTTCTAGTATAGAGTAGTATAGAGAAGTATAGATACAAATGCATTATTAAATATTACTTATTATCGAATAAAGATGTGAAGCCTTCAAGTTATTTGAATTCTCGATTGAGCTATCAATCAATATATTAATATCATAATATAAAATTTTTTATTAGCGACTGCAAAATGCGCATAATAAATTATAAATTTAATGATTGTAAAATTAATATCTTGAATATGTTGACCATATACGCCGCAATGAAAGAGTCGAATCTCAACAATTAACAATAATTACAAGTTGCAATCATTGCGGTACTATTTTGAGCGATTTGCTTCATTAGAGCAACATAACGTGCATAATATGCAATATATGCAAAGCATATATATTTACTACGACAAGACATTGAAAAGCGTTTCGTCTCTGAATTCAAATGACAGTCATGACGATGTGTTATATTGAACCTTTTAGTGTACTCTTAGAAAATCATTATGCTAATCAGTATAATCTTATGCAATTGTCTGCTCGTAATACTTCACTCGAGTGGATATAAAAGATTGATCCGACACTAAAGCGTAATTTGCTTGGATAATTACTTACTTTCGCGTAAACTGTGATCAAACAGAAATTCCTTTCCTTACCGAGAATACACTAGGGAGTTTTCTCATATTAATGGAGATGAACACTGGCGACGCGAGACATCTTTTGCGACTATTCGATATGAACATAAAAAAGTAATGCGGCTTATTAAGCAGAAGCTTTCTATTGGTTGTCGAGGATCAATCTTTACCAGTGTAAAGCCTTTCCGCAGATCGTGACGACTGACTGACCGCAGAGTGTCGGAGCGTGAGATGACATCGGTGGGTCGGCGAAGAAAACGAGCAGGAACAAAGGTACATCGACGCGATCGGGTGACCTGTGCTCAATGGGATTTCAAACTTATTGTTATACCGCGACGACCCTGATCGTCAGGGTCACCCTTCTTGGATCAACGAACCCCAAGTAGAATCGAACGTGCAATCTTTGATGACCTATAAATAAAATAATATTATACAGAACTAGAATGAAAGAATGTGCTTGTTAATTTTTATCGCTGTAATTATTGTAGGTTCTTGTGGTTCTTATTGTTATAATTCTTATCGTGTAATAAGGCTTACAGTATTGGAAATTTAAAAAATTTCTTTCTGAATTTAAAAGAATCAATTTTAATTATTTGATTAACACTTTTTAAAAAATAATTTATTGTATTTAATAATTTTTTTGTTTCTTGAATGAGCTTTTTCAGATTTTTGTATTAATTCAAGAGAAAAAAGTACGCAAATCTCGAAAACTCCGAAAGTATTTTGAAGATATCTTTTTCCATATCTTTGTTAATTAATTTTTAGTCCTATCGGATGGAATATTTTCCACATATTTTATTTGATACTTATCTGTGCATGTCTAAAATTGAGCAGATTAGATCATTAGATCATGTAATTATCGATTTATCGATTTATTGATTGCGAGAGAAACGAGTTAGCGATCTACGAAGCGAATAGTGCGAGCGTCTTGATACTCTTGATAGGCGTCTGCCAACTTTTGAGTGCAGAGATTAGTGCAACGATAATTTTAATACGTTCCCCATCTGTCGATTCTTATTGATCCTTTTCTGATTAAAACACACCGTTATATAACGGTCTTAATGTTAATTATATTACTGTAAGATGCGACATATACGCACAATTCAATCATAGTTCTAACAATAAGTTGTACTATGCATATAAATTATTAGCAGATTTATTATTTTCTAAATTCTGCCGATCTCCAATGTGTTAATTGATTGCCTGATATTTTGTACAAAAAGTGAACATAACGCGACCCTTGTATTATTCACGAACCCTCTTGAAACTTCCGAAACATGCGTACATGGGTGCTCCAGTAGCTATACGGCATAACCGATCACTTTAAATAAACCGCAATTATTTGTGATTAGATTTCTGGGAAAGAACGATTATGATTTGAAATTATGTATATTTATCAATACAATTCATAACTGATATTATTCGACACGAATAATGCAAAAATCGACCGATATTGCTCGATAATGTATATATTTTCTATGCATACAAAAATCTCAATTTGAGTCTTTCTTTTGTCTTTAATCATCAATTATTGCAAAGCGCGTTGAAAGAAACAATGTTTCATTTAGAGTTTTCTTTGTCAGTTTTTAATAAACCCCAACTTATAGTAACATATCACTGTTTATAATTTTGGATTCAACAATCTAAATATAATAATATAACACATATTATACATAACATTATATTGAATGTGAAATTATAATACTGATATTATGTGACTGTTATGTTGTGTGTATGTTAGTTGATGTTTATTGAACATGCACACCTGGCAATTACCTTTGTTCGATACTGAATTCAGATTTTACATTTGTTATAAAACATAACTGGATAATGCTTTATGTATTATTTCATTAATTATTTTATCATTTTAACATCAATTAGACGTTACAGGAGAAAGGAAAAGTAATCCTTGCGATGAAAGGGAAGAGAAGAAGATTACAATCTTAATACAAATTGCCACTTCCGCCGTACAATTGTTCAATTACTTTCATATATGAAGATAATTGCGCTTTGTCAGTTATCGGACCACACCCTTCGGATCATTATCGGTAAGTTAGAATTACATCCGCAATATATCTTATTCATTGAATCCGGAAGCAAATGGACGTTTTCGCGCGTCTCTATTCGCGCATAGTTCTAATAATCTAATCTACATCCAACATCGCGATTGGTGATCTACGAGAAAACGCATCATTATACGTACCATGCGGGGGTGCTCTGATAAGATATCGTCTTCTTTCCTTTTCTAGAAAGAAAAAAAGAGAAGGAGAGATACGTCATGCACATGCGAGATAATGTTTGCGACTATTGTGTTACATATGTATGATATATATATAAATTTTTCTGTCTGTGAGTGTAATTGCTCAAACGGTATTAATCTATATTATCTGTTCCGGTATTGATCTATATTATCTTCTCCTTATCTACGCATGTTATCTAGCAATGCGTAGCGCGCGAAGTATTAGCGATTTATCTGTCGGCTCTGTGTGATCCGTTCATTAATCTTATCTAATTATCCGCTCATCTATCTATATATTGCATTATCTGTTGACAGATGAATGCTCCTGCGAGTAATGCACGCACACACGTACCCAGATAGCCAAGTCTGTAGAAAGCAAACTTTTTAAATGTCTGCTACACACTATGCCAACAAAATAACAACAGAATTATTACAGAATTAGATGTACATAATAATGTTGACAGACTGCTAGAAAAAACATAACAGAATCTGTAAGCAGAAATAAATGACAGACTGGAGAAGGAATAGAGTAGATTTGTGGTATAATCTGACAGTATATTGTCTACAGAAACTAAGCAGCAGATCCTATCGACATCACCTAGCACTAGACTGTCAACAGAATCTGCGTCGTTTTTGCTGACAGTCTAGCGTCAGATAATGTCGATAGGATCTGCTCAGTTTCTTCCAACAATTTGCCTTCATATTATGTCGACTGGCGATGTTAACAGAACACAAGCCTAATGCAGACACAATTGACTGCTGTCATTTTCTGCTCGAATCTGCTGACAGTCTGTTATATGACTGCAGACATTTTATTATCTGGATATATATTGTGAGCGTTTTTTTTCATTGCTCTCTCTCTCTCTCTCTCTCTATCTATTCTCTCTGTCTACATCTTTAAAAAAATTTTTTTTTTAAATCGTAACTTTCGTATCTTGAAATTTTTGCCAATATCGTCGTGTCAGAAATGCGCCGGCCAGTCTTTTGTATCAGTAATGAAATTAACCGCTTGTAAAAAAATAACAAAAAGAACGAGAGATGGGAGTTCACCGAACCGTGGCAGCAAATGACCATGAAAACGTCTAGATACTCCCACGAATCGCTGAGGATCAATATCAATAATTTTATTTACGTCTTATTTTCTCTCTATCAGTACAGAAAAGATCGATAAAAATTACATTTTTTCATTGTATTAGAATTTATTATTAATATTACATTAAATATAATAGCCTTAGCAACAAATCTAATTCTAAAGATGATGAGAGAAGACATAATCTAATGTTATTAGATGATTCTATCCGTAGAATAAATGATCGGCTAATTAGAACGATGCGGTAGAAGATGCTACTATAGAAATACTAAAGTACTAATAATAAATTGTTTCAAGCATTCCCTCCAATCGCTGCAGACGAAAACTTCTTCGGAAGCGCATCCGGTGAATGTTGAATATTGACGTGTGCAGAAATAATGAAGGAAGATGAGGCAGTGGGCGTACCTTGTGATTTAATTATAAGTTACTTACTAGCAAGTCATGGTTGCCTTTAGTTTTATTCGGTGCGAAGGCAATTTGTTAAAAAGAAGATTTTACTGAAAAAGAAAGAGAAAGAGAAGAAAAAAGAGAGAAAGATGCTGGGGAGGATAATTATTAAATTAATTTTACTGTGAGATAGTATCTGACAGGTATCCGGCGGATTCAGCGGATCGATGTTATTGATGCAATTAATTATCGATTGCTGTCAAAATTTATTTTTAATTACAGTGCGGTAATGAAATATTTCATTTGTAGGCGCACGAATAATAAGCTTTATTTTTATATTGCTATTCAATTTTGTAACAAATTATTTAATTTATGATTATAAAAACTTTTTTTATTACAACGATGTAAAGAACGTATTAATGAGTAAATTTATTTTATTAATATTGATTTTAATCCTGAAAGGATTAAATCAATCGCAATGTTAGAGAAACTAGATAGTAATAATAGATCTACATCATTGATCTTTAAAGTGTAAATGAAATGGCATGCATGGCTTGATTCTTAACGAATTGGATATATCGATGGAGAGGTAGATGCTCGAAAATGTAATTTATAGTTCCGTAAAAGGGATATCCAGTGGGAAAGCACGAATGCCCCGTGATCTCTGCGGAGAATGCCTTCTGATGCGACCGAAGATCGCGTGACTATACACTCCCTCACCCATTACTTTGGTTCTTTATTTATCGACATTGCTCTTGCATCGTTATTCTGTTCCGCATTTCGTACATCTGGCAAAGTAGCTAAATGTATCTAAATATAAATTCCCTCTTTCTCCTCTTTTTGTTAAAGTTATAGATTCGGATTTTAAACTAAACTTTTGTTTGGGCTCTGTTTTATTTCTCTTAAATTTTCCTTCTCTCTCTCTTTTTCTTCTGATTTTAAAGAAAATTATTCTTACATCTATAAATTATTAAACTTTCTCTAGGTCATAAACGTTTTACTTTCAATTTATTTT
>NW_017259337.1:591410-594968 GCF_001594045.1 Atta colombica | reverse complement strand
TCGAGAATGACAAGACAATTATTCGAGCTTTAATTGAGCAATCTAATGATTTTAACCAACCTTCCGCGCATATGATTTGATTCTTATTTCGCTATCGACTTCATGAATCGAAGAGGCTGTACTATTGTTTCTTGTTGTTCACGCATTCTAAATGAAATTATTTCAACGATGTAACGGTCGAATCACGTGAAGATAAGAGAGTACATGTAAATCTTTTTTGTTTTCCAGATCTACGATATTTTCTTTAATAATAGCTTTATGCATACCATAAATGATTGTGAGTTTTCGCAATCACATGGGAAGCAAAAGAAAAATAAATTATCTAACAATTAACGGCATTACTAAACAAAATGATAAAGCAATAGTAAAAAAAAGAGCTATTATATGCACACATCGCATATTTCTCAGAATTCCAATTTAGCTCAATACAATCATTTCATAATCCGAGGCATGAGGCGTAGCGTGTTCATTCGATAAGCAAATCCGATATTTAAATAATTATACTTTCGCGAAACTTCCGTCGTTGTTTCCCAAAGTGTAACGAAGCATCTTCTCACACCGCTTATCTGAGGAATTTACAGAGGTCGAGGACTTCACGTGCCTCGAGGGCAAGCACAGTTTATGCATAGAGAGGTCAGTTGAGGCTGAACGTGGTTAATGAGCTGTTAAGAGACAGGAGAAGAGCAAGGGCAAACTCTTCGCCGCAGGTGGATCAGACTTTAAAGAGAGCTGCCTGCGCCGACCGAGTCGATACATCCCACAGTCGGATGGACCAACTGCAACAACAACCGCAACGGAAGCAACGACGGTGCGATCCACCACGTTCCCGTGGATTTCCGAACGTAATCTCCCAGGTGCTCCCATCGATTATCCTCGCCTGCGAGGTATGTACGTTCTTCTAACCGCGCGTTAAAGATCCTTGCTGGCTCCCGAGTCGTGCATCTCGAAATTGCCCTTACGAGAAAGATCTCGTTCGATTTCACTAAGGCTCGTGCATTTTTCCATCTGGATGTTACGTGGAAACGAGCCGGTGAGCTGGGTGAGCCGCGAATTGCGCAATAACCTGATGCCAGATGAATCCGCTTAGTTCTTATCCAGGAAACTGTATAGTGATGCTTGTGCTGGTTTCATATTAATGAGAACTGATATGCCCGACTAATTCTCGTGAGAGAAACTTCGAGGCAAAACGATAAACAATTGTGAATCTTTAATTGTAAATCAAATGTCTGGCTGAACTAATGAGACGAGTCTTATCTCGCAGCTTGAATTTTGAAATAATGAGTTGCAAGTCAACTGGAAAATTAGGTTTAATATCGCGCGCGTCTACAGCATGATTGCATGATGCAATAAGATAGAAAATAAATAACAATTTAATCTTGTATCTTGATATCTGATTCTATAGAAAAAAATATACATTACCAGAAAAGTTAAAATAAAAATTCTAATGCAACGGAATAAAATTTTATGTCTACATAATTTATTTATTTTCCTATTCTATGTAATATTTCAAATATAAATTAAGAAAAAAAGAGAAATGAGAGAAAATATATACATTTGTCAGAATTTGTCACGTCGGAAGATAGAGATGTTCAGAATTAAATTAAAATAACAATTAATTTGTTTTCTAATTAATTTTAATTAATAGTTATTCAGTACTACATTATATCAAAGAGTATTTTTAAATTCTTCTTCGTTTTTTTATATTCTTCTTCTTTTTTAAATAATGTTAATTTTTGTGTTGCGTTCAAAAACAAATAAAAAGTTTTTCCACTGCACAAAACGTTCAAAGCACATATATTTAACCTTGAGGGTTCTTTTGAAAATTAATTTTATTGATCAATATATACGAGCGGTTGTTTAATCGTTAAAAATCTACTTCGAGTTTCCGAGTGAAGCTCGTTAAAGTGCTTGCCCAAGAAGAAAATCTCTACTTTGTTATGGTGAGATTGATTTTTATGAGGAAGTGATGTAGTATGAAGAAAGACGCTATTCTTTCTCACGGATTATTCCGGAAGAACTATTCCTCTTGCATTATAAACAGACTAACACCAAGTTATTAAAATGCATTATAAGCAAACTAGCACTGAATTATTAAAATTTAAATGAATTCTAGAAATTAATATATATTTTGAATCACTTTATGTGCCGAAGAATATTGTATGATCTAAATCTGAATTGTCATCTATTATGAAATTTATTAAGTGTAATTAAGTGTATTAAGTTATTTTTTTTATATTCAAATGCAAATCAAATCTCGCATATACAAAAAAAAACATTAATTTAATAAATATAAAGGTATATATCATATTTATTAAATTAATATTTCTTTACTTTTATTTTTTTTAATTTAATTGAACATTTTAACGTCATAAAATATATATCGTTCATCAACAAAATTCAAACTTGCTTTAAAGAGAGCCAGCCTCTGAAACTTGCCTATAGTGTAATGATTTAAAGAAGAATTTAATAGTATTTAAATCACATTATTCCGATGAATAGAATGCTCTTCATTCGTATGTACATACTCGAGGATTTAATAAATAAATGATTTAATTAATTAATTAAAATTTTAAGTAGAGCATCGATTGAGATTAGCCGCTGAGGAAATATTTCTGTAATATTGTATTCTCTTGCTAATATGGGACTGATAAGAGTAAAATGCAAATCTAAATCCGTTTTTAAATTAGATCGCGTGTCGTGTCGGACGTTAATGCATCGACTTAGGCCGTGGTACTTTTCAAGGTTTCGAGTTGCCGCAGCTGTAACTGTGCAGAGAATCCGACACGCACGTTCGTATGTGATGTTTCTTGAGAGCTATGCGCTCTATACTCAGCTGTTCCGAAAGTTCACACAAATCCGAACAATGGGCCGTAAGAAGTCGCGGTGTTCTGCAAGTGCGCCAAACAAACGACGTTAGAAGGAGCGCGAGGCACCGTTTAACTAGCGCGTTTTTTCAATGTTTCACACGGTAACATCATTTTAGTAATGCACATTTGTCGCGCTTAGTATCTGTCACTAAGACCTAGATTAAAGGATAATGGAAAGCGGAATTGCTTGTAAATCACTAACGGCAGATGTAACGGACATAGATCGGTTTGTCCGTTTCTCAGGACTAGCTGTATTCTATTGTCATTATATATACAATGTTTACCCGTTTTGGCGTAAATTCTTGTAGCTGAGCGATCCGGAAAATTATAGCATCTTGAATGAAGTCGCTACGATCGATGGATGTGCATCCTTTTGCTCGGCTTATATTCAGAAATCGTGGTACGCGCTGCAAAATATAGCAATTTATCACGGACGTTTAAATATATGTTTCGATAATTTCTCAATTGCAGCTTGAGAGCTGAATGTTTTCAGGATCAAAGTTCAACGTCTAATAGTCCCCGAAAAATCTCGCAATCACGGAACAATACGTATTTATTATCTATCCCTAGCGCGTTTATCTTCTCTTTGATTTATGGTGGTACACGCATGTTATCCGATTCATTTCGCGCAACGGATTAGCGCTCTACGAATTAGCTTCGAGCCTCACAAGGAAGTGGCGGGTACGCGGGT
>NW_017259337.1:585405-591310 GCF_001594045.1 Atta colombica | reverse complement strand
TTCATTTCGCGCAACGGATTAGCGCTCTACGAATTAGCTTCGAGCCTCACAAGGAAGTGGCGGGGACGCGGGGTCTGCACTGTAGACAGATCGTCAAGAATAAGAATGCTCAATCGTGGAAAGAAGATTCAAGATTGCAATTTTCTGGAACGCGCCGAGTTCCGAAGCGTACATCCGCGACGCATTGCTTAACTTCCACGCATTCAGAATTCTTCCCAAAGCTGTTAGTGACTTTCGGGATGGAATGTTAACAAGCGTTGAGTCGCAATTAGTTCAAAGAAGACAATAGAAAAAAAGCTTGCTTGCGACCCAGATGTTTACCGCAATTATAAGATAATATTGATATTGCTAGTACACATATGTAAGCCTAATTATCTTAAATCATCCTAATATCGCGCATAATGATAGCACTATATGAGAACGGCGATTTCTTTATCAGCGATTATGGATTACGTCAGAGCATTCGACGGGATACCACAATCGCGCATCTCTTTAGAGGTTCTCACGGATAATTTCTTTTTATATGGCCGCGTTTACCGTTCTTCTGTTTGTTACGACCCTTTGAACGTTTGATTGGAAGAATATCTGAAAATCTGTGTTACCTGGGAATAACGGGTTTTAAAAATTGTTTCAATTTTTAAGATTTTAGATGCGTTGAACATAAAAGAAAATTCGTAACGAAAATTATCACGTTAGAAAACGAAGTCAGATAAAGATAATATCCAATCCTCCGTACGTAATAATTTCTTTTTGGTTATGTATGATTTTCGAAAATGTACATCATTAGATGAATGTACGTATTTAATTTTCCGTCTTCTACTCCTCGTTACCCGTATGTTTTTTCTTCTTATATCTATCTCTGCATATTTTTATTTTTACTATTGTGTTTTTCCTTTCTTTATAATTCTTACTTTTTATCAACTCATTTTATTTAAATATTTTTTGTAAATTATTCTTTTTATTTCCTTTATACTTTCATCTTTTTTCATGTTATCTTATTTTTTTCTTTTTTATATTATCTATTACTCTTTACTGTATATATATATATTTATTCTTAGAAAGCTTGAACAACAATAAATGCTCTCTCCCTTTCTCTCTTTCTTTCTCAATGCATTATGCTAGACTCGAAACGCGATCTTGATCGTGCGCCGACTTAATGTGGTTTTAGTCAGGGAAGTAACGCAAGGGAAGCGCTTACGTCTTCTTCTTTCCTCGCGCTAAGTCCGTATTTGGCCGACTTTGACCCCTGCCCTCGCGAAATCATCCGTACTGCTATAATTTATCGCCACCAGCTCGTGTTCTCCAGTAGGTATTTCAAGTCCCTCGATCTAGATCGCACGGCGAGGGAGTGAAGCGCCGTTTCTCCATCCAGGCAGCCCTGGGAATCGAACCCGGAACCTTGACGGCTTCTTCTTCTTCTTTCCGCTCAGCATCTTCCTCGGATCGCGCAAAACACCGCCACGCAAGTTTCTCCCTGCCGTCAATTTCGTCAATATCGCTGGATATACGTTTCCCGTTATGCGAACGCGCAAACACGCGGGAGCCTCTCTCGAATCTCGAAACGGCGGCGCCTCCGCAATATTCAATATTCCTTGCGCGTCTACGTTGCATTTTATTGTTTTTTGACTACTCATCATCGCTTCGTGTAATGCGTACCTTCGTAAACGCTATTTTGCGAATAACACATCATATAACTTTACATATGGGAAAATATATGATGAGTTCTCTCGTGCGCGCAGCGATTGAATAATATAAGGTCAAAGTTCTTCGTAGGGTTCAACTTCTGAGTTTGATAAATAAATTTTGTTAACTGCCTTGCCTACCTACGACACATTGAGATTATAAGACAATTGGAATCGTTCATTACGTCTTTTTTCGTTTTTTCGTTTTTGTATAGTCAACAAGGTGTTCACTTTGCGAAACTACCCCATGCAAGAAGCTCGTCTCTGTGCATTGCCGTCAGTTTCGTAAATTTCAATGGGTATTTCCCGTTACGCTGAACATTTGTTTCTAGCACTACACACAGGTAGAAACATAGAGATTATATAAAATTCCCGCATAAAAGCAAGCGATTGCTCAGCAATTTTACTTGTGAAAAAATTTATATATACTTTTTACATTGTTCTTCTCTCTAGAATTTATCTTTCGCTCATACAATACAGTGCACAAAATTCATCTTATTAATATTTTTTGAGAAATCTAAAAAAATATTAATAAGATGAATATTGAATTCTTCTGAATAAAATGAGATATAAACGAGTATCAATATAGATGTCGAATTTACGTGAATCTAGTCTATTAAAGATTCTCTTAAATATTTAAGAGATAAGATAGGATCCGCCTCAGAAAAGCATCCTTTCTTGCATGTTGTGGCCGTGGAATCGACCTATTGCGGAATGCCTGGCGGTACTGCCACTTTGGCAATTTCCCTGCGGATGATGCGCGGGATGCCGTTAGCCGAGTGCGAAGCGGAATCTTCGCGGAAACGCTTCGCGAAGCGACAATAGTTCCTGCTGTAACAATAGTCCTTTTTACTGCGGCTATGGAAAGGTGCTCGAGAATTT
Organism: Atta colombica; assembly: GCF_001594045.1. NCBI lineage: Eukaryota > Metazoa > Arthropoda > Insecta > Hymenoptera > Formicidae > Atta > Atta colombica. The sequence continues at coordinate 588,746 of NW_017259337.1, read as the reverse complement.
CTATACTTCATTTCTTTCTTTTTTCTCTTTTCCTCGTCATTCCGCTCGTTATTCTTTTTCCTCTCCCTCTCTCTTTACATCATCCATTCTTTCTTAAATTTCTATCTATTGATATGAATATATCTACTGAAACGTTGCGAAAAAATGATAAACTTTTTCGATACGCTCGGTAAGGATTCGCGCAATGTGTCCATGTTTACCATCCGTAATAAATTAACGACGCTTGTAATTGTAACTGGCCGGAAAAGACCTACCAATGAATGATTTGGGCTTCGAGTTTTCTTATGGTCGCTCTTCCGGTAGGAAAGGAATAATTATGTTCACCAAGCAAACCAAGTCTTGATTACTCGAATAATTTACGCTGATTAAGCAAAGTAAGTAAAATGAAATGAAAGTGCTTACGATAATCTGGGAGGAAGAGAGAATGGTAAGAAATTATGATCTCAACGAGAGAGAGAGAGAGAGAGAGAGAGAGAGAGAGAGAGAGAGAGAGAGAGTGTTTACATTGTGTATTTTTACACATATAAAGAAGAAGGCTATATTTGGTCAAAGTAGATGCCTAATAATATTTTTTTGTGAATTTTACAATTTTCAATTCAATTAAACTGAGCATCAATTATTTGTCAGTCTTGAAACACACAGTCTTACACTGAAGCTAAAATACGTAATATCATAAATTAAGTTGACAAGCAATTTAATATTACTGATGCTAATTAGCATTTTTAAACACTAAAAGAGTTTATTGCGAAAAATATCAAGAGATATGTTATAAAGACACCCATTAGCATCAGTAATATTAAATTGCTTATCAGTTTAATTTGTGATATTACATACTTCAGTTTCAGTGTACAGAACTGTGTTTCAAGACTGACAAATCATTGGCTCGCAATTTACTTAAAGTGGAAATTGTATGATTCACACAAAAATATTATTAGACATCAAGACTCACCTTGACCGAATATGGCTCGAGTTAAGCACATCTTGGTCAATTTTCACATTGTGTTTTTTTTACGTAATAATAAAAAAGAAGTAATTAATTTCAGCTCGTAACTTATTTCTTCTGTAACTTTTTTCGATAATTGTTCATGTTTTATGGTTTCTATGAAGAGATTTCAGCAACAATTGAATTATCTCGAGCGTTTAATTGTCAATCAATTGGCAGGTGCGACAGAACGTTGGAAGCGAACGGTAAAATTTGTCGATTCGCAGTTTCATCGACAGCTGTAAAACGTATCCTACCTGAACACATATTTGTCTTGATATACAAAGCAATAAGAATATCGAAGAGAGTGTGCAACGAGCGGCGCTTGCCGGGTTTTAAGAAATACGTTACTGTTAGGTAATAAAGAACGACTTATCGTTCTGCGTATTGATGCGTGCAACATATGTTGCGACGCCGTGAATCTCGGCATTTTCATATCAATATCGCGAGCGCCACTCCAATATCTCTCGACAATTATCATACCAGAGTGAGACGTCGGCGCATACATTACCGATGATATTACCGGTGATACAGCTACCTCCTTAACTGTACCATTAAATTTAAACCATCGGAGATGGATGAAATAATACTAGACCGTAATCTAGCGTTTCGCTTAGGATTGAATGTCGGGACGCGGTTATTGTTCGACGTGATATGTATCGTTCGATTTTCATAACGCGTCTCCGACATGTGTTGCTGCATATCCTCCCGTACGCTTCGCGGAGAAAGTGATTATTTTGTGCTCGCATTAATTTCACAAAACGATGATGCGATTGTGAATATCGGAGGCTTGGCCAATTATGTCAAATTCTGGGTCAGTGTTAACTACGATTTTCTTTTTCTTCGCACGTTTTTCGGATATCCGCGTCATAAATTGTATAAAAAATATTAACAATTTTAGAATGAAAATACTTCGTTATGGACATATGTACAATCGAACGATAATAAAACCGGAGCTGCGCCAAATACCTATTTGAATACATTACCTGATTATAGCACTCACAGCCTTGTTAATAAGTTTTTCTGAAATTCAAATAGGCTGCTCTGTTCAATTAAAGTATCGTAGAAACCGTAAGATTTCTGACAGTATTATTGGAACATATATCTTTGTGAAATGATGACAAAATTAACAAGTTACTTCATTAATTCGTTTCATGTAGAGATCATTAGAACTAATTAGAGCGCATATGGAGATCATGGAAAACCTAATTATACTGATAATTAAAATAGTAAACATCATTTTATCTTAATTAATATAATCCAGAGGAAATGATAACGCGTTCACATATCTTATCCGAACTTAAGCAGCACTTTCGAGGTGCACGCAATGTGCTGCGCTCTTATATTATATCGTACTACCTATACTATACTTGCCATCAACAACTTCCCTTTAATGCACACTTATGGAATGTAATGACATAATGGTTGCAGATTATTCAATTTCCACAACTACCGTGAAGCATCACAAAGACTTTCGCCCAAAGCCACACGTACCTTTGAGCCATTCTTGGTGCAGCAGGGGAGGAACAAGGGGCGGATGTCATGCTGTAGGAGAGTATCAGAAGAAGTGCACGAAGAAGACAAAGACGAAGAGGTTGAAGCAAAAGAAGAAGAAGAAGAAGAAGAAGAAGAATAGTCGCATTCTGGAATGTCGCGCTCCGATTGGTCATCGGTAGTGGGTAGCATGCCCTCGGATTGGCCCTAGGCGCGTTTCCCCACCTTCGTGGAAATTCACTTTTTACCGTCGTCATTACAAAACTGACTGGCATCTCCTAGACCATGTCATTACGGTGCAGTGCTCCATACAGAGAGCATCCTCTCACGAAGCTATACCTACCTCCACCACCGCCACCGCCACCACCATATCACCACCGCTACCCGTCGCTTACCTCTCCACTACCACGAGTACATCACCGCCACCTCCACCGTAGTCATCACCGTCACCGCGGTCACCTTCTACTCTACGCGCTCCACGTCCTTCTCCTTCTGATCTTCCCACCTTCCGCGACCGTGGAAGAAGAGCGCACTGCGGCCCACCGGCGCGGCGGTTATCTCGGCAGAGTGTTACGGCCAGAGAACAGTGCGCAGACGTTGCTCTATTTCGGCTCTAGGCGCACTCTCGCAGCCGGCACCGCCGTGAGGTACACTCGCGCGAATCTCCGCGATCATTTGTTCAGGTTTCTACTGGTGGAAAGAAACGGAGATAAGGGAAGAGAGAACTGATATTCGGTGGAGACTTATCCGTGCGTGATCGTCACACTGTTCTCCACTGTCGTCCGCGTCGCCCTCGGGGAGTCGTCGCGCGTGCGGAATGTCCGATTGACTTCCATAGTGGAAACGGATACCGCGTGTCGAACGC
>NW_017259337.1:582263-585305 GCF_001594045.1 Atta colombica | reverse complement strand
CGCTTTCTACAAGTGATTCTGTGATTCGTGATAGAGACCTCAGGTAATCCTCACAGAAACTGCTTTCAATTGGACGTTAGCGAGGGGTTGAAGGAGATCGTCGAGTAGAATGGCTGGCGCCAGGATGGATCGGAAGATCACTCTGTAAGTGACGCTTTTATTTATTTCACGTAATTTGTAAATAATTTGAATCCTTTGATATTGCGTATATCGAGATATTAACAATAACAAAAAATAGTTTACAAAATTGATTTAAACTTATATAAATTTTACAAAATTATTTATTTAGTTCATACAAATTTTTTATTATAACTCTCATAGTTTTTTATCATGATGCAAATTTACTTTTTGTAGATAATTTGCCACGTAAATTTTCCGATAAATTCTTTTCCATTGTATTCCCTTTTCTCGCAACATTCAACACCGGTATGATATTATAATAATCCAGCATGCAAGATTTTTTACGGAAAATACTTTACGTAATTACAGTCGTCGCAGTCTGTCATTAATTGTACCCCCGAGCCGGTAAATTAAAATAATGCGTTTATGAATCTATGTAATTTACTTCAATATCAAATCGTGGGTTGATCTTCAAGATAGATTATTTTCCGCTATCATATCAAGTACTGATTACCGACTAATTTACGTAAAGATCAGAAATATTACCTACACGCGTTTTTCACGGGCTTGGCCACGATTTGTTATGCTGATACGAAAAAGCGTATCTATCTCATACGCGAAAAGTGTTCCTTCAAAAATACCTAATCGATTAGTTTGAAGCGGAACGCCAACATGTATCTGGTTAATCTATTATCCTCTGCTACTTGATGGTACCCGATTTTCCGAGAAGTTATATTATATCATCTTTTATACATCGGCCTAAATAATAATTACTCCATTTTACCATTTACCATTTTTTTTCGGAAGGAAACGCGGCACAGATATCATCTTCTCCCGTTACAAATTTAAATTAGTGTTACTGTTGTCACTTCGCACTTTTGCCACGTCGCAAGTAGTAGAAACTACTATCATCCTGGCGCGCATAATTTATCTTTCTTGCACCAGATCTTTCGTTTTGTAGAAGATTTTGTACAAAATGTATACATTCTTTTAATAGAATAGAAAGATTAGAAAGTATAAAAAAAAGAATTAATATTAAAAATCTATGATAAAAAAATATTAATACGTTTTTAATTATTAAACAAACAGTAAGAATTTTTAATTAAACTTATTTTTAATATATATATAAAGTACAAAATTTGTTTAACATAATTTATTACACATATACACATGTACACAAAAAAGACGGTTTTGATAAAATCTTTAAAAATTTAGCTATAATAATATATATCTGAAAATATATATCTGAAAATAATTTTGTTTGTATTGTAAAATAATTATGTAGGACGCTTAAATTGATTGCTAGAATGTTAAAACTTTTTCTTCATCAATGCTTAAGTGTTCTATATAATTTTAATAATTTAACAAAATTTGTTTTCAGATTTGTATCTGACTAAATTTTTAAATACTTCAACAAAATCGTTCTTTCTGTGTAAGTAAATTATAATAGTAATGATGGAAAAATGTAACATATATTTTTTTTAGCTTACTTAATTATATTGAATCTCTGATACGCGTATAAAATAATAGCTATCGAGAATATAATATCTTTAATGCAAGACTTGTTTTAGAGTAGCTTACGTATTTATTGCTGTATATTCTCAGTAGTATGTTTCATAATTACTGTGCACTTTGTATTATCGCTTACGTCGGCAATCTTGAGAGTTATTAATTATTGGTTAGCTTACCTCTCGTCATTTTGCCCCAGTTTCTTCTATGGTTCTTATGCATCTTTACTTCGGTTCTTTATTGATGTTAACAAGTAATGATATCGACACCTTTCATTGATATCTAATAAAATTTTTCGATTTATTTATTTATTTATTCATTGATTTTAAATTTTTATCACATCTTCGATCTTAACAGATTACTTACAGACAAATTAAGATTAAAGATCAAATTATAAAATTTTTGCATAATTTTAATTGTAAGTTTTACAATATAACATGCAATTTTCATATGTAATTTTAAACAAAATATGCATGCAGTATTGATATATTATACAAATAAAAATTTGAGAAAAAGAAATATCTAAAATATTGTAAAAGTATCCAAAGGACTTTAAATTTGTAATTTAACCAGAGCGAACAGTCTATCTATATATGCTATTTCTTCTCGAATATCGATAAAAACATACTGAGCAACTGATATGGTAAACCTAAGATCAAACATAAACGCTCGTCATTTGGGATTAGTGAAGAAGGATGGGGTTTCGAAGGCGAGGTTGTTCTCAATCTTGCGATCGATCGTCGCCGGTGGATCGATTCACCGCGTACCATCATAGCGCCGACCAATCAAACGGGACATTAACCACAGTGCTCGGGAGGATCGTGCACTGGTTTGCATGCACCGAGAAAGGAAGCGATCACGAGCGATCTAGCTACTCCGACAGAGTTGCTGATGTGCGTGCGTTTACTCATGCACACGCGTGCCCGTACAATACCTGGATGCAACGGAATTGCATTTAGAACCGTAGTAGTTTCAATTAACTGGAGGTATATATCCGGAGGATATTCTATTTTACCAGAATTTTGCTTTCGAATTCTTACGGTACAATTCATTTATCTCGATACCGTTTACATAATCTTTGTTTCTAATTTTATTTTATTTTACTTTTTATTGAACTTTGTTTCGGTCTATTTAATTTGACCAAGAAAGAACATTAATAGCTGCTAATTAATGATATTAAGCATAATAAGTATAAAACTATAATTAACATTGTAACTACAGGGACTAAGACGTGATACTTATTATGTGTGCCATTATATATAATTTCAGTGTTTATGGCTAAAAAAAAGATTTCAAAATTTGCAAAATTGCAAAAAGATTGCTGAATAAGATATAATATTAGATCTTCCATATCGAGATCATGTCATCGATATGCTAACTATACATCATGATACATGAGTTACGTATGCATAT
>NW_017259337.1:580650-582163 GCF_001594045.1 Atta colombica | reverse complement strand
TATACACAAGCAAAAATATATATGGAGAAATATTAGATAGTAGTGTGTGGTTAATTTACAGCTAGTTCTAAAGCTTGTATTCTTCCCGGTCTCAGTTCTATAATGTTGTCATCAATACATCATGGATTATAATCGCGGAAACGCTCCAGTTTCCTTAATCGTGAACTGAAATTAATGTGATCTTCTTTATAATTAACTTTGTTTAAGTCTTTCGAAAGTGTCGATTCGATTCGGTCGGTATTATATTAATTTTAGAATAACGGTAAAATTATAAATTAAAGCTGCATTCTACGCTCATAGTATTGTTGGAGTCAACTTTAGAATTATCCTTGTTTATTAAATATCAAATAAGGTCAGATAATGTTCACAAAAGTTGTAAACTTCAAATGGAACGCAGCCTAAATCTACTAGAACTATAAATTATTCTAAATCTACTAATCTTGTATTATAAACGCTACATATAAATATTTAAAAAAAGAGCAATTTGCATTTTATTTATAAAACGTAAGATACACACCATTATGATTCTAAAAATTAAAAATAAAGAATATATTGAGAACTTCTCTGTAATTCACAGAATGCAGAAATAAAAATCGTTAGTTACGCGTCGCGTGGTTTCCGATGTTGTATATTGAAAAACATATCGATCATCTCATTTAATTGAAAATCCCGTATATCTTAATCTCGGTTTTACGAGCCGTATCTGCGATTTTTCGATTCCATCGACAGGAATGATAGAAGTGCTCAACGCGGAAGCTTTTTCACGGGTGACTCGACAGGAATGTCGTCCTCGCTTTATGATCTTACATCACAATAAATGTCGTGACGCATATTCAAGGTCTATTTATACGAGCTCCAATTTTAAACAGCGGTAACCGACGCCCACAAATCCACTCGCATCGATTTAAATCCTAATGAAGCGATCGCGGAAGAGAAGGGATTTTTCTGACGATCCGAATTTTACGAGATACATCGTTTTTGCAGCAAGAAAAGCTCGCGTGATCGGGCCAATCATCTTTGACTAGAAACACCAAATTAACTTTTCTCGCCGCTCATTATTCATCTGAAGCGTAATGAACGGTAACTTTATAATACTAATCGCTAATCGTAGATTAACGTATCATTGTAGATTTTAACTATGGGTTAATGGATTCCGTGTGCGATCTTATCAACATAGACGAGAAAAATTGTAATAATGCGGATGAATAATTTACTTGTTTCCGTTCATACATTAATTCGTACTTACTGCATGCAAAGAAGACTGTTACCGTTGTATACGGTAATAATTTCTAATCATAGAAACAATATTTACCATTGTTATAATAATTATAGTAAAATATTAAATACATTTTTAATCAATTATATAATATTATATTGTATATACTTTCTTTTAATTTTTCAAATATAATGTTAATATAATATTTTTTAATTTTTTAAAATACTTATTTATATTTGACTCTTATGTTCCCTTTAGTCTTTCATTATTGTTTTTTTAAATTAAAAATCTTTCGTT
>NW_017259337.1:579356-580299 GCF_001594045.1 Atta colombica | reverse complement strand
TTTTTTAAATATATATATATATATATATATTTATAACTTATGTATATATCAATGCATATCCCAGCTACGCCATATTTGTATGTATCTTATTCATTGCGAACCGCGCAGCGCATTGCACAGCACCGCTGTTGCTTCGTGATGCGTAAAATTCACAGAAAAATCCTCGATCTTCCGTGACACTGCTTTCGTCCGTCTTCTTCTACCTTTCCCTTGGCTTCTTCGGTTGCGGTCTGATTCTCGCGTTCCAGGCGATTAGCCTGTGGCCCATCAAGGGCACGGGCAATCGTTCTTCGCTGAGCTGCTTAGGTGAAAAACTATATTGTGAGTTACTAGCTATATTGTGAGTTACCAACTAGTCCGATCGGTCTTCACCGCAGAAATATTCTATCGGTCTTCCTTTCTGAAGAGATTCACATTGCGTAACCAATCATATTAGATAGCTCATATACACACTCTCTCTTCCTCTTATTCATCTTAGACATAGTTTGTTCCATTCACTTCATTCAGTTATATTTAACTGTAAGTATTATTCAAAGCCTTGTAAACTTGATTAACCTTCAATAGACGTTTAATGCAAAGATAATTGCTAATTCTCCTAAAAAGTAATTCTGCTATTTTACTTTGTGCAAACAATTAGCGCAAATAATCACATAATCTCAAATTTTTTTTGCTGTCATTTCTTCTTTCATGTTTTCTGAATCTTTTTATAATATTATCTCGCTTATTCTATTTGAAGTCAATATCCATTCGTGTTGTTTCTGCATTTCCTATTGTTGCTAAAGAACAATTTCCTCGCTCTTCCTATTTCTCTTGCTTGATTCGTTGTACAAGAGACGAGAGAAAGAGAGCAGCAATCGGAATTTTAAGTGGCCGTTGAAACGTGCATTTATAGATCGGTTTTACTTCGCATTCTCTCAGTGAAATACGCAAATCTTGGTAGGTC
>NW_017259337.1:568342-579256 GCF_001594045.1 Atta colombica | reverse complement strand
CTACATATAATATGTATTTTCTTACTTCTACCCGTAATTTTAACTATAATTCCATAATAAAAAATTTAATTTTATTCTTAAATCTAATATTTGTTAGATATGTATTTTTCCTACAAACTATCAAACATTTGCCTAAGTTATTCTATATAGAGTTTTAAATAAGAACAAAGATTTAGTTAATATTATATAGACTAATTATTATACCAACAATTTTTGTCAATCAGTTATTTGCAGAATAATACAACTTTTTTAAAATTGATAATTACAATAGTGTGATATTTTCGTATTCCAAAATTGTTTATCAGCTCATAGTAAAGATAGGAAAGGATAGACACTCATAAGACTGAGTGCAGCAAGCGTGAATATAGTAAATTGGATGCAATGAATTTTGAATAGTCAGGTGGACGTAAATTGATATTCATAACCGATGCAGAAGCGATTACTGAACGTGACCGGTCGACGGCATATTGCGCGCTCTTATGACCGCAGCCGAGGCAGGCGGTCCACAAAACTGATCGTGTAACTCGATTTCTGACTGACCACTGTGTGTATATAGGTGCGTGTGTGTGTAATCTAAGATAAATTTATTGGCAATTTAAACCCTCATTTAAGCATCCATTTAGTTATTTATTTAAACTATTTTTTTAGGCCAGTATTCATAATTAATTCCTATTATTTAAAACTGTTTTAAGATGTTAGGACAAGATGTTAAGACAATCACGAAACCACCTTAGCAACTTAAGATATTACTTAAGATAGTCTTAGAATAAGGACGGAATGAATATCGATTTTAGAAATATCTATTTTTATCAGCCGATGAGAATATTCTCAATTTTTGCAATAAAATGTGACGTTTCAGTAATTTGAATATTGTTTATTTTTAAAAAATATATGCATAGTATGTTTAAGAGATTTAAAGATTTTCCATAATGATTTGAAAATTTATGGAATGAGCTCGCGTTTCTATTATTTTTGAGAAGTGCAACGACAAACTGCTGATGTTCCCAATATCAGACAATGATTGCGATTTCGAATCGTATAACGGGGTTTATTTGATTTACATCGAGTACATCAATAATCACACGATCGATGGATTGTATGTAAAATCAACGATATGACATGACAGTATTTTGTGATAAGATTATTATTCATTAATGTAGATTCGTAATTGCACTGCAAAGCGCATTAAAAAGACAGGGTGAACAGTAATCACCTACGGAGATATTCCGCTTTAAATAGCGGGGATATCTTGGTGTAAATGACGACTCGCAATAATTACATGCCACTATTACATGATCGCTTACAGCAAGGAACGTCTGAATTTTATTCGCAATAGTACCGCAAGTTTCACAGGTTTCCCGGCAATCATCGAGTTTCGACTCGAAGTCACGAACTTCCATGCAAGTCAATTATGGTGTTCAACTAGCCGAGGTACCGGGTATTCCGTTAAATCGTCAGCAAGTGACAAAATTCACGATGGCGATTAGATAAAAAGAAACATCGATTCGGTAGAATACTTTGCTCTTTCCGAAATAGTTATGGTTCGCGATGATGAGTACGTAATTTCTCTAAAGTCTTCAATTATCTTTACAGATATATAAATTTACGTGTCTTTGCTACAACATTTTACAAAGAATATGTCATTTCTCGTGTATTCTTTTAACAGTGAACTTGTGAAAGTTGAATAAACTGCACGAAAGAAAATTAATGAGATAAACTTACTAAAACAGATAAAATAAATTTATAATAGAATGTGGAGATATTCTTGACTCTTAATTTTTATCTCACGAGAGATATGAGTATGTTTACAAGCAACGACATGAGCAACATGAAATGGGATAAAACGTCTAGAATGTACTTGCGTTGTGAATTTGGAATGCTCTTCCTTGAATTTACGACACTTCGCGCTTGAGGTTTTGCCTGAATCTGATCAAATTAATTTAATAATAATTTAATTTAATAAATTAGTTAATCAAGATGTATAAGGCATCATCAACTATCATCAACTCTTAACAAAAAGAAAGAATAACGGTGTTTCATTAATGTCTTTGTCAAAACATAAAACAAAAAATAAAACGTCCATCCTTTAATTAAATCATCCTTGTCTTCTTGGCAATGAACGCGTCTTTCTCTCTCGCAAAATGAGATTTGCGGTAATAAGGATCCGTTCGTAGGGACACACAAGTAGACTCGCGACCGGTTGTCACAAAACATACTCGATTATGTCACGCTAATGTAACAGGCGAATCCGCTGTAAACGGACGGGGCTTCATAATTAACCATGTTACCGCTTCCAACGAGACAGCTGCACTTATATTCCGTAAGCGATGATAATTCCAATGTTTTTCTATGATACAATAAATTTTTAATTGCTTTGACGTTTTACGATTTGTTTTCGACAGGACGTTATTAAAAAATCCATCATATCTCGATTCATTTTCTTCGTTGTCGCATGTGTAATGATCAATGACCTATGAACGCCAGTGAAGCGATTTAGAGGATAAATAAGGATGCTATTCAGCTTGCCGCGTAAGCGATACGCATACGAATAATTTCGTAATTGCGTCGAGATAATTTGATGACCGGATTCCGCTCACTTCTGTATAGAGATCTAGTTTTTGCATCTTGTCACGCGAACGAAGTTATTATCTGTGCAACAGGTGCTGGATTTAATCCATATATCGCAGAGTATGTCATGTGATGGTTTGCCTTACGTTGTGTAAGGTTGTGTTTCACTAACACGTATGTACTTCTTCAAATAAAGTATTTAAAGATAGTAATTTTGAATATATAAAATATAGAATATTTTACATCATTATATTATTTAAAATTTATTTAAAAGATTTGTTTATATTTGAGAATAAAATTTACTTTCTAAATCTACTTTCTATTAAAAACTTTAATTAATGCTCTTCAGAAATAATTTAATGTTTAACGTAAATAGCAGCATAAATAAATTTATTATCTTCCTATAGATTATTGCTTCTATTTTCTAAATTATCGTGAAGCTATTGATTCATGAAATCACGCTGATAATCGCAGAGTCCCATGGAGTCCACGTGATCGATCGGTGACGAAAGCGAACGAGATGTATGTAACCCGAGGAGGTGATTTACGTCACGACCTTTCTCCGGGCCGAGATTGCGCACGTATAAATCCTCGACTTTCTTCGCTTTCGTGACGGGGTAAGGATTTCCGTGCGGAATGAGGGAGCGGCGCAGCTGAGGAAGAGGACAACGACATTGACTGTCGTCGTGACCATGACTCGACGCCGTTGCAATTACGATCGAGTCTTCAGTCAGCCGGCCAGTCACCCAGTCCCTCTTTCCATCTCCGTTTTCTCCCTTTTCCCTCTCCTTTTTTATCCGTCGTATACACTTCGGTGCGGCGAACGACGAATGACCGCGCGGCGTGACCACGGAGAGCACGAAGATATGACGATGAAGAGCACGAAGATGACAGGCGGGACGGACAGAGGGCGGGCGAGATTGACCTTCGTGGTGGGACTGACCTTCAGCAATGATGGTATCAGGCGAGTCAATCGGGAACATGAAATGTCAGTACGTATCGAGATGATATTCGCGAACGATCATAACGGTTAAGTTCGATTTTTCTCTTCGACGATTTATGGTAGATCTCTATCTTACTGCAGTTCACAGAGAGAATATTTCATTAGTCATATTATGCAACAATGATAGTCTGAATGGAAAAATCATATAAACGATGTAAGGTAGATTGCTTGATATATTTATACTAATTACATGTATTTCTCTATTAATATAGCGACTAATCCATAAATCTAATTTAAATTTCTTTTGCTTTTTAAAATGATGTCTTTATCGAATATTGTTGATTGCTCTTTAAGGGCTGCGTTCCATTTAACTCTCGCAACTTATGTCGTTCTTAAGATTTTCAAACAGATGTAATCTTCTACAAGCATTTGGAGTTACATTTTTGTAAATAAAAAGAAGATCTTTTTACAGAGAACATTTAGAATTAAAATGGTTTTGGCAAAGTTCGAAGAAGACATTCTTAGAGTTATTTCATCTTTCCTGTTTATAAAAAATTGTATGAGAAATAACACTTGCGAGCATTGTGAGCATCAAGTGAAACTTTGTATTCCTATTATTATAATCAGCGATAATTGTAATTGCACGTAAATGAGAGAGTAAACTTTTAATTATTACTAACTGAATAATTGATTGTACAAATAAATAAATTAATAATAATTATCACCAATAATTAAGATATGCATAAAATCATCTTGTACCTTTATTTCAAAAGTGATGTAGTTAAAAAAAATTAAGTTTTTCAGAAAAGGGGAAAATTATTTTTCAACTTAAAAAATTATTAATTAATCAAATAATATCAGAAAAAAAGAATATACTTGTATACAGAAACATGATTAAATTTTTCATTTTCATATTTCTCTTAAGTAATCTTTAAAGAACCTAAAAAAATAATTCATCAAAAGTGATAATTAGAAATATTATTATCAATTCATATTATATTGAGTACTTAAAATGACTAAATTCAAAATAAAAAAATTTCTTCTTCAAACGTTACTAAAATTATCTTAACTCTAAATATTCTCTATAGAAGACTCTTCTTTTTATTTACAAAAACGACACAACTTGAACTGTGTTACTCTTGCAGAATGTATTATGAATTTTTTTCTCTAAATTTTTTGAAGTGGAATCTCATTTTAAAGAGTGAAAATTAAGCTAGCCTTGAAAAAGAGTAGCTCAATTCTTAACCTTTAAGAGTGAAATTTCATTTTTCGGAGTGACAATTCACTCTAAAAGTTTTAGAGAGTTGAAAATCTTAAGAACAATACGAGTGCTATTTGACGGACGGACTGTGAAGTTAAGCTAGTTTATTTTTGATAATTGAAGAGTAATTTTTACCTAACTTATTCATGGTAATAAAAAAATCAAAAATCATTTTTTTAAAATTGTATCGTTTTGTAAATAAATTAAGAAACGATATATATAAAAAGTGTGTTTATGAAATTTAAAAAACTATAATTATTTTTTATGAAAATTGTAGAAAGTTTTATGATAACTTTGCAAGAAAAAAAGAGAGAGAAAAAAAAGAGATTTTTTTTTTTTTTAATTTAAATCATACGTCTTTCGCGTTAGAAATTTCTATTAAAAAAATCCACAGTAGCCGGAAACAGCAATCGACACGGCCGATGACCCCGACGATATATCACTACAATCTTCGCTTTCGCCTTCGCGGTTTCTCGCAATAGGTAATATCTGATGGACGAAAACGCATTTATTCTCTATACAACGAAGAAGTCGAGTCATCCGCGCCTGTAATCAGAAGTATCCAGTAGCGTCATAATAGAAATAGCTAGAAAGAAGAATAGAGAAGAGAAGAGGAAAATTAAAAAGAAAAAGAAGAAGGAAGAAGGTTAAGAACAGTAACAATAGACGCGGACGCACGCAAAGAGGACGCAACAAAATCGCTTTAAGGGCTGCTTCTTGGATTTCGCTACGGCGTGGCGGCATACCTGGAAATCGGCGGTGGCCTGTGATAATAGGGAAACAGTTTCTTCCTCTTACAGCTTCCCTCGCTCGTGCGCGTAGAAGTACGTATATCCGGCAGAGCGCACGAGGCGCACCGACACATAAAATGCCGCCCGTAAACCTCTCACGAGATCCTGAACAGTCCTGCAAGCTTCCGCTTCCGCTACTGCTGCTGTGTGTAACTACTGTGAATAGTTATTCTGATTTTCGTAAGATCACATCTCCGTTGAATGATTGACGTAGGCGAGCAATTGTTACGAGGTTTCTGAAATACGGAATTCATGTTATAAGACACATTAACATACAGATTGAATATTATTGAAAATTTAACTTTATTCATATTTCATGAAATTTCAGGCAACAGCAAAATTCCATAAATAAATGTTTGCTGTAATATATAAAAAGTTAATATAAAAAGGAATAAGAAAAAATCGGTAAAAAAGAGAATTTATTTTTCTTAACCTTAGAATGTTATTGTTATCGATATTGTTATTGATACGTAAATTTTAAGTATAAGAAATAGATTTACCACATTTAATTAAAGAACCTTAACACAAATTTTTCATACATTTCACACTTTTAATGACGAAGTATTCATAATTTAGATTTCTATATAAATTATGATATTTATCTCGCTCACTTGTACGTAAAATTTATGTCTTGATAGTATTTAGGGTTAAATAAAATCTTGTGTAATTAAAATAATTGAAAAGTACTACACGTTTAAAAAAATGAAATATATAGAACGTTTAAAAATATATAAAAGTTATACAAGTAAAAAATAGATGTGATGAGCGAGAATCGAAGAAATGTTCAAAGCAAGAAGAGGAATGCCCGATCGAGGAAAGAAAGACCCCGAGATTCGAGAAAGGGTCAGTGATTTTCACATCAATGTAAAGTCGCGAAGCGTGTAATTGAATGCGCGGATTCCGCTTAGTACAATGTAGAACGGTAGAGCGCCGACCTCCCAGGAGACGATTAACTTTATGAGTATTCTTTCGCGGATGGCTGACATCTTGAAACGCGGGCACGAGCTCGTAAAAAAACAATCGGTTGCACAAGCGGCACCGAAGTTAGAGGGTTTGCGCAAGTTGTATTACAGAGCGCTGCGCCTCGCGCCGCTCTGTAACTGGTGGTGACACTTTAACACAAGAACACAAACAACGATGACACTCCCCTGTGAACCATTGTCGCGACCATCATTGCAATTACTTTAGTACCGTTTCGGTATTATCTCTTTAACTGCAGCACACTGTAATCGCAAAACGCTTGCAACTTGCCTCAAGTTTATGTTCTTAAAGCTAAACCTGAAAATTGAAATGCGCATTTTAGGAAATATGTATTTTGTTAAGAAAATGTTAACGTTTTGGATATTATTTATTTGCTGACACATTATATTAATAATTGATATAATAGTTACAATAACTATCTATATAATATGTAATACGAGATGCATTTGTATGTGTTGTATGTGTGATTAAAGATAGTTTTAGATTGAAACCGGTTTTTAAAATAAAAATATAAAAGTACGTGTTGATGATATATTGCTAGATAGTATTTCATTGCTAGATCAACGTAGATTGATGACGCGATTATATCTCCGTGATAGACGTATATCATTTAAGAGCAATCTTGATCCGTGACAAATTTAAATTTCTTTTAATAGCTAATTAATATTAAAATAAGTTTATAAAAAAAAAAAAGAAATATAGGATAATCTTGAGATAGATTTATCAAATCTTATATCGATTTCATTTGAAACGTTTGACGGCTTTATCTGAAATTTCTGTCAATCGGATTGACTTCGACATGTATGTTTTAATTTTGTCCTTATAAAATTTTTTCGAAACAAAGACTTTAAAAAGAGAATGAAAAAGAATTTTTTTTGTCTTTGTAGACAATTTTGATTTGAAATTAAACAAAATGTATGTACTTATTTGAATTTAAATTTATAAATCAATAAGATGATCGAAAATAAATATCTGCAATATCGTTTATTATGCCAGAAGTTAGCATTTATAAATTTTCTAAAATTATTATTTTAATTTTTTAACTGTTTAATTATTCATATACGAGTGCATGCAAACATATAACATCGCGTGCTTCAACACTCAAATATAAGCGGTCATAACAGAGGCACCACCAGCGGCGGTAAATAACTCTCATCGTCCGTCAAACATGATTTACAGTCACGCTTAAATGATTCTAATTAAGATCGTATCTTCGCGATCCCGCGGCGTTTCACCACTTCGTGATAGTCTTCTCTCCCTCGTCGGCAAACGAGAAACCTCGCTTGATCCAGGGTTGCTGCCTTTTGGCCCTTTCTTCGACGGATCTTATAGGCCTCGCGAGGGGCGCAAACACGATCGTTAAATCGACGAAGCAGACTTTTATGATGGCTGTTTCTTCGATACCGGAAGATCTTCTTTTCTCTCTTCGCGCAATCCCTTTCCTTGCACGGTTCTCTTATTTTATCCCTTCGCGCATCTGCATCGTGCTTACTGCTGGCTGAGGCCGATATATTCCCTTTTACGAGGCCGATCCTCGCAACTTCCATCCTGGCGTCTTCGTCTTCGTCTTCTTCTTCGTCTACGTCTTAACTGCACCGCTTAGACATTTCGCGCGAACCGATGGAAAGCCGGGATCGTTAAAGGTACAAACGATCGATGATCGTTCCCGCTATTATATTTTCCACCGAGTAATTTTACGCCGCCCGTTGCGCCAGCGGACCCGCAAATAAATCGCTTTATCCATCTTCACAATTACTGCTGATATGCTGATATCTTTTTTCAGGGATAAGTTCAAACTAGCGTATGTCTACCATACTTGAATAATATATCGAGAACACAAGACAAATCATATGAAGCAGATATTGTTATTTTTTTTGGTAAACTAAAGACATGAATAATAAATTAATTATTATTAGTAAATTATTTTTTCGCTATTTTCTAAATCGCAAAGAAAATTTATAACGTTCTATGGTCGACTGTATGTACACTGTTTACTGCACTTGACTCGTACTTGCTTTTTTATTTTATTTTATTACATTGATATTCTCAAGTCGTTAATTGTTTTATTTATAATTAAATTTAATGGTAGATTTCATTTATATTGAAAATTATCTGTAAATATTCCAGCAATATCTACATATTCGCGCAAGAAATGATTATTATAAAATTAAATACAGAATGTATATACATCACAGCAGGAAGAGGCCGCAAATACGTGTCTGGCAATGACTTCAACATATTACGCAACATTATTATATGGTACACCACTATGCACCGATGCCTTTGTGCTGGTACGGAAGCGCGTGAACACGCGAATCGCCCCGCGGCTGGCGCGGGCGCAACGGAGCATCAAACCTTTCTTCCTCATAAAGGAATGAACAAATTGCATTAATAGAAACGCACATTCCTCGTTTTCTTTTGTCTCCTTTTGATTCTCGTTTCGTGAATTAAATGTCGATCGGCGTGAGGTTTTTAGCGTTAATCACGGCAGATGGCTGAGATACCAGCCGTTGTTCGGTTGTTGCATCTTCATTCGCGGATAATTCCGCGTATCGCTTGCCTCAGGACACTTCAATCTTCCTCCGCAGCGGTACAGCTTGGCTAACCATAGACTCTGAACCGACGAATTGATCGCGATTGCCTCGCGCACGACTTACATAATTCGCGCAAGTCGAAAGTTTAGGCACGAGCGACTCTCATGATTATTATTACATGAATTATTGTTGAAAAAGGAGAAGCTATTTATATATTCCTACAATTGCGTTGGCCTTTCCGATTAAAAGCGAAATACGCAATACTTCTTACTTGCGAATGGAGAGAAAAGAGCCGAGTAAGAAGCTCAAAACTGTAATGAAATGACTGGCAGTTATGCGTTATATAAAGTATGTATTCATCATATAGTTACAAAATGTATTGTAAAATATACTGCTCACTTTACAAAGAAAGTAGGTACAAATTTTAATATATTTTAATAAGTGTTATACACGGAAAGGTTTTGCTGAAGTGTCCAAAAATTAAAATTTAGCTAGATACAGATCTGAAAATAATTTGGTTGGATCAAAATAATTACAATTATTTTAAGAGTTCTCTATACATAGGACTCTCTCAAATTGATTGCTAAAATATTAAGACTTTTTGCAATATTGCTAAAACCTAACATATTTGAGTTTCCTATGTAATTATTTTGTGATTCAATAAAAGTATTTTCAGATCTGTATCTAGCTGTAGATTTCAGAAAAATCTTTCTATATATAACCGCGCAATGCGCATAAAATAATATCTTTAATATCTTTATCACAATTAATTAATTATTGCAACAAATGAATCTCTATTACAGAAGAGTAAACAAATGAAATACGTAGTTCATCATCGCAGATCCCACTTGAGGATTATGCCTTGGTGGGAAGTCAGGTTCCCCTGCTTCCTCATCGTCGTCGTTGTGTTTGTACGTTGACCTTAACGGTGCAAGACAGGGCTCGCCACCCACACTGTTTCTCTTGGCGATGCGCTTACGAGGAAACACTCTCGCCGACTCGTTTTATGCAGGTCGAATCCCTCTCACTTTCGTATTTGCATGCCGGACAAATTTTTTCACCACTACGCACGCCAATGTAGCATCTATGTGATCTCTCTATTATGATACTTTGTGCGCGAGTTAATACCCTTATAGTCTTGACAAGGTGCAATTTCGCGGCGTACATTATCCGAATATCAAAATCCGTCGCGGAACTAATCGGCCCTACACGATCGTGGTAGGAAAGAATGTTAAAGCCGTGAGAAGAGAGAATCTCATGGTTACGCGAGATTATAATAATAACGAAAGGTTTCAGTAACAACAATAAAAACTGCTATCGATATCTGCATATAATATTCTAATCCTGAGTAGTATACTAATAATGACAACGAACTCGGAATACATGTAACGGATGACAGTATTGTAAGCTGTTTGCAACAAATCCTCGGCTATATTTAGCGCACAAGGAACAGCTATGAAGAATTGTTCAATTGGTGTCAATTGATACTCGTAATTCGCTGTAATGTCAGCAGGATAATTAATACCGTACCGCAAAAGATTCTGCATTGAGAAACTTTGTAGCCATGACAACGGCATCCGGCACGATGCTGTAATCTTTGCAGTGTCAAGGTTACTAGCGGCGACGTTTGTAAACGCTCGTCAACATCGGTATGAAAGACAGCGACCGTACGCTCCTGCTTATCGGCCAACAGGCGAAGAAGAACAGCTGTTAGCCGGTTGATGACGCGCAAGGTCGCTCCGTTACCTCGAGATTTCGAGGTCGACCGCGTCTTCTTCGTGCCGGAAAATAGGGGGAGGAGAAAGAGAGAGAGAGAGAGAGAGAGAGAGAGAGAGA
>NW_017259337.1:561006-568242 GCF_001594045.1 Atta colombica | reverse complement strand
GAGAGAGAGAGAGAGAGAGAGAGAGAGAGAGAGAGAGAGAGAGAGAGAGAGAGAAGAGATGAGGAGGATCCGCGTGTTCGCCGTTTATCTTCGACAGAATGGACCCTCTATCGTAACAGTATATTCGCGTAACATCTATCGCCGCAGTTAATTTCGCGAATCACCGTGCTAGCTCGGTACTCGAGCGGTAGCAGACGAGCAGTTAATCAGCCGGATGAAGTAGACCTACTTTAACTCCTCTGCGGGATGCATCGCAAAGAGTGCACATTCCTGTAATTCCGAACGGACTTGCGAAGATGATGATCTTCGTAATTTTCGTATCTGGGTAAATGGAATTAACATTGTGACGTGTTGCCCACGAAACGTTGCACGACGTTGCTCTCTCGGTGGACTCGAGTGATTGATAGTCGCGCAGTTAATTTCGCGGAGGAGACCGCAATAAGCTACGTGGGAGTTATCTAGTTGAGATGTGTACGGAAGACTCTTCAAGACAGTTGACTTCAATCTTGGAGGAAACTTCGATTGACGCCGCCACATTTTCGAGATTAGAATCTCTTGCAACTTTGAGGATGTTTGGCGGTTTGACGAGGAAGGTATTACGCGCCTGTTTTTCTTATCTCTTCGACAACTCAAGAATGCACACTTATAACTTCACTACTCGTAGAAGATTGCTAAGATTGCGGCGTTCATTATTCCGGGAAAATAACGTTCGTTTATTGCGGTCATGTTTTACAGTTGGATCACGAGGATGTCATCGTTGTGTCTTCAAAGATCTCCGTGTCGTTACCGTGTTGAACATTATCTTTCAAAAGGATTGAAATTAACGTGTATCATTAAGATAATAGTTCGAATCTCATATTTCTCATTTCTGAATAAGCTCGCACACGTTAATGTGGCCGCCTATTGTGATTCAACTACAATGCCGTGCGATTGTAACATTCTTGGAAAATAGCTGTAGGGGTGGAGATGATTCAACCGTATTCAACCACCGGTCTGTCTGTGTTATCTCATGGATATAAATTCATCGGCGAATCTTAAGCGATTTCTCTCACCACGGGCGCTCACGACCCCGTCGCGGCGTGAACGAAATATTCACGTGGCGCGTCCGTTAGTATCCCCCTGAAGACATTCTCTACGTTCGCCAAGTGGAGGCGACAAGGCGTATACTCGGCAAGGCCATTCCGTTATTACTGGCCGCCAAGGTCAGTTCGCGGGGAAGAAATCGAGGGTGATGATGGCGCGATTGCCTTTACGCCCGGCAAAGTAGCCGTTAATGGATAACAGTATCTTCCCCATGGTCGTCATAACGCATTACTCGAACGTTTTCATGGAGATGGCCAATTTCGTGCAAGCGGTAGCGACGAAGAGAGGAAGGGAAGAGCTCCGTAAACTCGGGGTTCTCTCGGCAGTCCCGAGGCTAGCAGGATCGACCTACTCCGCGATAAATAATACATAGATCGCGAGGTATACTCTAAAATTGTTTTACATAGTACGGAGATGGGCCATGGGCGATGTATTCATTAGGTCGTTTTACAGACCAATAACAGAGCACGCCGCGGCAGACGCCACGGTAACAACGTGTCAGTCGTTCTAACGGGTCTTCTTCTGCTTCTTTTCCTCCTTCTCCTCCTTCTTCTATTCTCTTCCTTTTACTTCGCTCTCTTACTGTCCCTCTCGCTCTCTCGCCCCAACGGTCCGGCAACCGACATTTTCGCTATTTCGCCATGTTAAGCGTCCGGGAAACAGCACACCGATTTGTCCTGGATAAACATTCTTGTGACCCGCGCTACGAGAAGCACATATGGAGAGGAAGAGACAGATTACTTATCTTTGTATCTCACATTTGTTCTGGCAGAGGCCGGAAGATAATTACGAAAATTATACGCGTCTTATGTAAATTGTAAAACTTGTGAACTTTTTGCGAATTAAACAGGATATGAGATGAAAAATGGAATCAATTTGTCTTTTCATCGCTGCACTGGAATCTGCAGTTAGAACTTTCTTTCTCGCTTTAGTCAAATATCAAACATGTATCTATTTTACTTTAACTTTCCAAAAATGTGTACTAGTTCGGCTATAGAAAAAACAGGCTTTATGATTTAGTTCAGTTGTAATGGAAAAATGAATATCTTTTGTTTAATATTACTAAAAAATACAATATTTATAAATAAATCAAAGAATTTACTCAAGCAGGAAATTAATAATACTGCAAGGGGCAAAACGCATTCGCAGCTGTACGCGTTATTCAGGTTGCACACGTATATTTCCGGGTTTGCATTTGATGCTCCTTAAATGGAGCTTGCTCGGAAAACATTAATCGTTACTTATCAATGCTCATGACTCGAACAATGTCGGCGACTAGGTGTCAAAGTTGCGATCAGGGCACGTCGTTGTTAACTATGATTAATGATACGTCATGTGTTAATGAGATTCTCTCTTTCTCGATGATGCAGCGAATCTTTTTGACGAGTGACTTGAACCGCGTATCAAATCGCGGATATACTAATTTCTTTAAGTGTCGAATGGCAATTGAGGCTAGTATCGCATTGATAAATAATTCTAATCAAGGTAATTAAGAAAAAAACAACATAATCACTTTCGAATCAAGAGTAACCTCCACAGTAAAAAACGTTTTGTATTTTTGTTAAAACTAATCCTTGTTCAAATTTTGAATGTTTAACATCCGAGTATTAATTTAACACAATATAATTGTGTTATTTAAATATTTTGTGTTAAAATTGTCTAACATTTGCGTTAATTGATCTAACATCTCTTGGTGTTTAAACTTAATTATGTAAGTGAACAATTGATATAAAAATTATGTACTTTAAAACGTAAATTCTAACATAAATGAATAAAATGTGTCAATTTAACACATTATGTAAATATTAAATTTACTAAGATGTATTAATCTGATATATTATAAATATTAATTTTACTGAAGAAATATATTTTCACGATTAGTTTACAATTGTGTCAGTGTTACATTTTTCAGTTTTAATTTATTACATAATATTTATGTTACTTTCTAACATATTTATTTTAAAAATTTAGGGGCATCATTTTGAATAAGTGAAATGTGTTAAACTTAAAATTTTACAAATTTTTCAACTGTTTAATCGCAACTTTTTACGAGATAAGAAATCTCATTACAAATTTCGCTGCAAGTGTCATTTTCATTCTTTTTCATTCAGTAGTAAAATTAAAAGTATTTAATAAGAAAGAACCGAAATATATGTGTGCATTATAAATAGCGTAAAATATATGCCCTTAGGGCATATTTCATTGGGATTTCAATTAATCATTCTCTTTTGATTCTCTACACAAGTGTTATTATATTCACATCAATCTTCCTCTTTGCAGGCTTCCTTATTTAACTCACGTTGTTTTTCACATTTCTTTCTGTTTCTTTATGTCCTTAATTTTTAAAATATCACACAATGTGTTAGAGACCTACTAAGATCCTTTCTTTTCTGCCTCTTCCGCTGTTCGTTGTGGCCGCAACGTGCAATTTTCGTGACTGCAATCTCTTTGACCGAGACTTAATTGTCTTCTAGGAGAAAAATATTGTGGAAGAGGGGAAGATGGTTAGAATTGCTTTTCTTAAAAAAGAAACACATGTTTATCTATTATACGTAATATTGCAGTTTTTTTAAAATTCAGTAAAATATTTGTGATTGTAATGTAAAAAAATTAATGCTGCGTAAGAAAAAAAATTATTCAGGATTGGATATATCTGGGTCTGATATACACGCGGCCAATTATTGCGCGCATTGGTCGATATACCGTCGTTTATCTCGGCGATTCCGTAAGAAAGAGATTCCCGACGATAATGATTGTGTGCAAGAACAGTAGCGCTGCCGGTAATAAAAGCGTAAATCATTATTTGACGCGGCGCGCCGAAGCGTAACGTCATGGGACGCCGGAATGTTAATGTCGAGCGCCGATGACAGGAAATAGGAGAGAAATGCTGCGGAGCGCCCTGCTTTAGTTACTCTTTATACCGAGGAGCGACCATCTCCTACGAATAACGATCTTGGACGTATTTTGTAATTAGGTTTAAGTATTAGCCGCCGATGCGGCTAACAGCTATTCGCGAAGTATTACGAATAAACTGCAACAGAGAAGAGATAATAAAAAACGAAATACGACCGTCCGATTTTACCTAGGAAAAAGAATAGCTATTTGTGCGCTGGAGGGACTTTTAGTCTTGTACGACACAATGAAAAATCGGAATAAGAAATGTAGAAGAAGAAATAAACAATAACATTAAACAGTTGGTATTAAAGCTGAAATTATGATAAAAAATATTTTAGTATAATAAGAATTGTGTGCGAAAAAGAGATCATAATGTACAAAATTTTTAATAAAATTTTAATTTATGATTTTTTTTTCTTTTTTTTTTTGTTTTTTTCTCTTAATATTTTACAACAAATTGTTTTTCTTAGACAAAGCTAGGTAGACAAATCGTTGGTAATGCTCATAGTTCTCTTCTTTGACCTGTGATTATTGGAGAGGAAGGGGAATGTGCAGTAACGCCCATGGGCGCGGAAATAATTTTCCGCACTGACGACGATAACACCATGAAATTAAGTGATGCATAAAGCATGATTGATTAGGTTTACGGAATGGCCGACTCGCAAAATACGAATCTTGCGATTCAACGATTTCAAGATTATCGCATAGACAGACCCGCGAGGACAAAAGCTCTTTCAAAGAATCGCCACGATCAAGGAAGTACACCGTCCTCTTCTTGGGATAGTAAAACGCGCTTCGTATTATTCCAAGAAACGATTCATAGATAGCGAGTAAGAAATAGTCAGTTGTTGGAAAGAGCCGCCGTCTGATTAGAAGTTTCGCGATCGTGAATCTCTGCATGTTTGAATCGTTTTGAAAAACTTCATAGACCCTTTATGAAAAAAATATACCTTTAATTTGCCGAAAAATTGCTTTCTAAGACGCTCGAGATAGATAATAACATTATAATAGAATAGATTAATTTTTAGATTTTACAACAAAATTATAAAATATGTCTCTCTCTCTCTCTCTCTCTCTCTCTCTCTCTCTCTATATATATATATATATATATATATATATATATATAAATAACAGTTTGAATTACGATTACTAATTATTCATATTTATAATTATATACAGAGCACATGCCTTGTATCATTAACTATAATAAACGAAGCTACGGTATTTCTCTGCTGCCTTTGCACGCATACGTGCTCAACACGAAAGTAAATGTCATAAAAAATCGAGAAAGCGCCAATCCATGCGACACTAATTGTCAGGTAAAAGCCTCGGTTATACGCATTTAATCGCTCGTATTAGCAGGAGCGCTGTGTCATTATCCTCTTATAAGAGCTGTAAAGCAAGATATAAATGATAACGCGCTTATCATTACATCCCACAGAGATTACGCGCCGCTTCATATTACGTGATCATGTCTGCTAATTTTTTTGATAGCATAATAAATAGAGTAAAGAGAGATGCAAGTCGCCTAACAGCTGGTGTATTCATTGATAGTGAGTCCATAACGGTCACCGACAATTAGAAGAATGAGTATCCGACCGAGTATCCGGCAACACAAAACAGCGTTGAATACAGCACAGGACGAGCCACCAGGAAAAGCCAGTGGTTTCCCATGTAAGCCTCAAGAACATGTATCCCTTGTAGCGAGGCAATTGTCTCGAGATACCGTCACACCGCGCGATAATTGCAATAAAATTAAAAGTTTATCTTAAAAGAATCTAAGTAAATTCTCACTTCGCGTTCGAGAAAATCAATTTGGTGTTCCTTTATAATTTCTCCTACATTTCAATTTAAGGAATAAAGCGATAAAACGAAAAAGGCACGTAATAATAGAATTCGCATGGCTGTAAAATGAAACGTAATGGCGGGACAAAGTGCGCGGCTCTCAGTAGGAGCGTTCTTTCTGATTGCTACTTCTGAAATTGCGGCTACATAAATATATGCCTCCTAAATAACTTCATCGTGACTCGGATAACTCGAAACAGTTGCTTTAACCGCCGTAACAAGTCGCTCGTAATTACGTACTTAAGTCGATCGTACTGTTAGGTGGACGTTAAATACGATATTTTAGAAGCATGGCTGTTCGATACTTCGCGCATGAAGCTGCCGTGGTTGCTAACTGTAAATAATTGTGCGTACCATTATTATGTCTCGCCCGCAACGAACGCACCGAAATAATCGCAACGAGCAGGTAGATAGATAGGTATAGTTCTGGTACCACAAAGACCGACTACCAACGACTCGAGAGGTTTTGCCATGAGCCATTGCATCCGTCGTTGTTTACTGACGATAATTATACCATCGCGCGACACGAAATGACTGGAAAATTTGACTTCGCTCTTGTCCCGAGAAAGACCGTGAGACAAGACTCGTGGAAGACTTGGCTGTCTCTGTACTACGAATCCGAGATAACGGTCCGTTCCATGTGGCGCTCCAAGTAAATGTCCTCTATATTCTCCTCTCGTTCTACCGAATGACTGTACGCTACATCAATTCACACTGACTCGGCGTCTGTCGAGGATCACCTGTAAACAGGAAATCATGTTGCTCTGACTAACGTCAATCTTTCACGACAGAAAGCTTTCGTGTACCGGGATCACCATTGCATTAGGACATTCATCATTGGACGGAAACGAGTATAAGTCACGCTTTTGTCTCTAGTTGGCACTTACATCTGAGAAACTATACGCGGAATATTAATTTGATGAATTAATATCATTTTTCTCAATTAATTTTTAAGACGTAATAAAAAAAATATTTTTTTCATTGCTAATTTATTGCGCCAATTAACGCACTGATCTACTTTCAGTTACCGTTGTGAACATTTTTTTATTGTTTTAATTTCGAGACTCATAATAATTTTACTTATCGTTTAATAATTTTCTTATAATACGAAATCCAACAGACTTGTTTTATAAAAAAAAAAATCTGTAATAAACATTGATAAATTTTTATGTTTCTCTAGAACAATCAAAGCAGAAACAAAAATATGCATTGCGAACGCAGCTTTACGCAGATCGATAAGTAATTTCGTTGCACTGCTTCATTTTATGCGTCTCTCTTGCAGTCCTTCGTGTCGAGATCATCAAGCGTAAATTTGCTCGAGCTTTGCATCATCGTTCACCCTTCGCCTTTTTCCGTGCAACGTAAGAGCCACGGCGAGTTAACGAGCGATCCAAGTCACTCGCTCTGAGAGAC
>NW_017259337.1:514003-560906 GCF_001594045.1 Atta colombica | reverse complement strand
CGAATCGTGCAAAGAGGCGATCGGTCGGCGTTCCAGCTCTAGATGAAAGAACGCGCTCGTCGACGCTATCGTCATTACGCACCATTACGGAGGTCAAAGAAGCAAATACATATAAATAATAATAACGAACGCGCGTAATAAATAACGGGTGTGCATGAGGGAGCGTCGGTTACGATCGAAGTCTCTCTTCCTTCTTCCCTCGTGAAATGTATTACGTGGTTAAAAAACACCGAAAGGCGCGGTCATTGTAGAAAAATACCGCGTGAAAAAAACAAACCGGAAATTACAAACACGGAAAGAATAATTTTACAGAAGAATCTAAAAATTTAGATAGATACAAAAAATAATTTTACTACAGAACTATCAAAATAATTATGTTGCTTAATAGGATGCTTAATGAATAATGAATAATGATACAAAAAATTTTGACCAACCAGCTTGAGAGTCTCACATAATTATTTTGATGATCCAACAAAATTATTTTCAAATCTGTATTTAGCCAAATTTTTAAATACTTTAACATTATTTTCATGATGAGATCAATATAAGGCTTTTGTCACGCTCTTCTTATTGCGTGCATCAAATTTTTTTGGTCGGACAAAATATTAAATTTCTATTATTTTATTAATTAATTCAATTATCGTCAATTAAATTATTTAGGAATATTCTTCCTGTTCCTACCTCTTCATTGGCGTAACGTTATGCATGCAATATAATTAACATCTCGCTATCACGGAAATCCGCGGGAAATCCATTACGACTGGTGTCACGTTCAGCCGAGAAAATTTATCGTCTCTGCCATTCTCATAACGCTGTCGTGACTATTATATTGAACAAATAAGTATAAGCAACGGATATCACGCGTATGTTGACTTTTTATTTTATAATAAACCGCAAGCTAAAGTATCGATCAATAAGAAAGGAAGTAAAAATAATTAATAAGATTGGCGGATGCCGACAGGTTTGCTTCACCAAGATGCTCGTTTATATGTATGTTTTGCAAATAAGAGAATTGCAATCGGACATCGTGATGATTTTATCAAGTACCATCACGTATACGAGTATGTCCTATTAAAAACATACAGAGTTTAATACGCTTTTTGCTTATTCACTCTTCATATAATACTTCTTCGTATTTTGTATTTTAAAACCGTTTTTCTTTCATGTCCACACGATAAAATCCGATAGTTTTGTATATGTAACGACGTAGCAAGTCGTCGACAACAAGGAGTATTGTTTTTCCACGTCGCCTGGCTTCCTTGTTGCGGTCGATAGATTGCACTTCTCGCCTGCTCTCGAATCATCAACTGATACGCATTCCTTTTCTCGTTGCCTTGTATCTATCACTTGCTCATCATTAAGAACATCAATCTACGTTGTATGGGAGAACAAAAGAAACTAGAAATGTACTCAATAATTAGAATGGCAATTTTACCGCAAAATCAAATTTTCAATTCAATATCTAATCAAAATAACTAATTTCTTTTTTTTTTCGATATTAATTCTTAATACAAAAATGGTAGGCAAAGTTTTGCTGTCACTGCTGTCAAAACCTTACTTTGATTGCAAAAAAAAAAAACAAAGGAAATTGAATGCATTTCTATGTATTCACGGTGATAATGATATTCACAGATGTAAATGATATAAGCACAGATTTGTGAGAGACGATATCTTTCCTATCGTTTCCTAAAACACGATAAAAACAGTGTGAGATAGAAACGAAGATTAATCCAAGTGCGTGGCATCGATAACGTATTTTCCTTTTGAAAGTAAATGTGTATACTTTCTCATGTCGTTCTTCGTGATACTCTCGTTTCGTCTTCTCGCGTCGACTTTATCGATGGGAACCAATTATGCAAGAGAACGGAGAAATCAATTTTGTTACGCGGCGCAATACGCCAGCTAACTAACTCCTCCTCTTCGCATCTCGGCTAAATTGTTTTATTTCGCGCGATTTCCTGTTTCTCGCTTACCTTTTTGTTTTCCGCTGATACGCAGGTTTCAACGGAAGATTTACGCCCGATAATTTTCACATGTCGTATGAATATCTGTCATATACGTCTTCCGTGTTACGGATTCTTTTCGCCTCGCTACGTTATAGAATGAAACGCGTTCGAGATGGTAATTCGAGTTTAGATATCGTACGTATGTGCGCTCTGCCATGACACTTAACACTTTCATGTTAATGCGGAATGTTAATGGAAACACACGCCGTGCCGCTTCATCTCGCGCTGTTTTATTTTTTAATTATTAGTATCGCCACTGATATCGAATGGCGTCGGTATAACTCCGGATAAAATTCCGATTCGCTTGAGCGCGTGGCGTATAATGAATGAGGAATTACAACTTGCATAAATTTTAGTTTCTTAATTATATCTACACTTAACAAAGCATTAGCGATCAATCTGCCAGACAGGCCTTACGTTATGTCGAAATGCTGATCCAATTATTATCGACTAACAATAAATACTCGATCATTTTGCGACTACCGTTACAGCCATCTGTAGCTTTTGTCGTACTTTTAAGACGGAACTTCCACGAATCTAGAAACCACAGAAAGAGATAAGATTCTCTCGAGGATCTTTGGACGGCATGCGCCGCTTAACATTATAGCGATGATGATTGGAGCGCTGACAGATGCCTTGTGTACCGTCACGCAAATATTGAAACCTAAGGACCTTTTCTTGCTTCGCTGAATTGCATTCTGCCCGTTACGCTTCTTTTCTTCTTTTGCGATTCGCTCGCGTTGTTTTACTTCCCAACAGATAATTTCCCTTGAACCTCCTTTTATGTTTCTTAACAAGAAAGAAGCGACTGTCGCGCTGCGCTGTCGCCTGATTATCCTGATAGGAGATAACTTATTTTAACTTTGAATGATCTAGATACTCGATGAACATAAATGCGCTTACATGAACAAAACGTTGTTTACATTCATTTATATGTATATAGATCGAATCGGATCGAATTTGCCGGGAGCAGATTTTGCAAAGCGTCTATATATGATTATATCTACAGTCTCTATCGGCAAAACACAAGCTTAATGCGGATGTAGTTAATACCAATAGTGATCGAACTATTGATTATCACATACGTGTATCCTCCTTTCAATGTAATTTCAGATCATGTACCTACCTATTGTACCCTTTATGAAAATACATATTGCATACTCGTCAACCTGATAACATTTGGATAATATGCACACGCGATGCACGTGCGTCCTGCTGAGAATTCAAGGTGCGAAGTATGTACTGATATGAATAACACAAACAACTACATCGGGTATTACATCAAGCTCAGGTTAGATGAAGTTATCTTATCTCCAAGTTTATAGCGTTACAGGAGCAAAACATTAACTACTGACTCGATCTCGCATAATGTTTCTCTGTGCTCCATATCAATGAGATAAGAAATTTACTCCAGATCCGACAATCGTAACGATTACTTAATTTATTTATTGAAACAATCAATGCGTTAAAAATAAAAAAATGAATGTCGCCTTTCGTATCCATGAAATAAAAATGTTCGTGGACTAGTACAGTAATTAATTAAGTTACATATTAAACTAATTCTTAAGACATTTGATAAGTAACTGATAAATGTGTGTCTATTAAATTCTATACACCCTATGATAATATTATAATAAAAAAATCGTTGAACTTGAGCAGGAATATTTCTTAATATAAATAAGAAAATTTTTATTTTCTGAATCCTCTCTAACAATTTAAAAATTTTTTAATGTTTTTCTTTAAAAAAAAAAAAGATTAAAATTAATACAAGTGATGTAAGTACATATAAGATTTGAAACCTATGATCAATTGGATCGGATTATTCTGAAGCATTGCATCTGCTCCATTTTCCTTATTCTGATTCTTACTCTGTTTGCCTTAGAGAAAAGCAGAATGGAAATAAAACGCTGCGTACAGATTTCACTACACTTGTCATGCCCGAGGCATCAGTCTTAAATTAATGTACTTAATGTAAGTACAAGAGCGCACTTCCTACGACGCCTTGACTAGTCATTCGGCGCACCCTCGCGATTATTCGAGCAGCAATTTACGTGCGTCGACAATTTACCGTGTAGATACACCAAGTAAGCATGCAGATGCGCTTAACGTATAGCCACGAGCAGACGCGCCTGGCCGCGATAACGGTTTAGATAGGAGCGTGTTAACACGGCGTGATTTCTGTCGTCTCGTCGATATATCCTCGTAAAGCTCGAGATACCCGCCGAGGATCTACAAGAATCCCCTGGTAGGATTCTTCGTGCGGCTGCTGATTCTCTTTCTCTCTTCTACACGTTCTTCTTCAGCGCGACTACTATTTCTTTTTCACTTCCGCCGTGTTAAGGCTTCCTTCCCTACGGATTCATTTATGCGCGCGACATGCACAATAAACTTGGACGAATCACGCGGACCACCTGCAAGGCTACAGAATACTCTGTATCACCTATAAAAATACGCTACTACGTATTTACGAGGGATAGTAATCGTGGCGAAGACAGAGGCGAACTCGTTTCGTGTAACGAGCAAAGAGAGGATTGCGTGTATAATGGGTGAAAAATTATGCGGGTCTCTCCTATATAGGGTGGGGTAATTGAAGAGCGGCGAGGTGATTCTCGACTTTTTTATTCGATCAAGTGGTTGGGAAAATTTACTTCATGCGTATTATTTGAAGGAGCCGTCTCGGCTTCATCGATGTCATTCGTCATAGCTCGTTATGTACTTGCACCAAGATGTACATTAAGATATAAAAGAAGGTATTTGAATGTAAAACGAGCGAAACGAAATAGACTACTTATTGCAATAGAATTTCTTAGATTGAAAAAAGAAGAAACAAGAATCTTCTTTTTTTTTTATTTTTTATTTTTTATTAAGTGCACGCATTCTTTCATGCTGCACAAAACCTTGGCAAATCATTTTTGTATATGTAAGAGTAACGTACGTATAGGCTGAAATAAATTAGTATAACTAGGAAATTATTAAATTAAAAAGTGAAATACACGCTTGTGAGAGATAATCTAAACAAGCCGAGGAGAAGATACGTCTGAAATTGATTATAGAATTTTCTTTACTTAACGATATGCTATCCCGCTATAACGCTCTCTGTCTCGATGATACGTTCGCGCATCCTGAAAGTATCGCGAGAGTACGTGAACATCCTGAATATCCCCGGTGAAGGTTCCGTGTATAGGACAGTTGCGTTTAATGCTTGCTACCCGTTACCTAGTTATCTTAGCCCGCGGTTATGAGGATCGTATTACGACCAGTCCACGTATCACCAGACATCCTGTTGCTCTCCAAGCTGACTAGTATAATAAAATAGCTCGCTGCAGATGGTCTGTTAAAAATACATCAACACGCACCTCATTATTTGTATTTGCCTCGTGTGCTCGCTTGTGTTGTCTTAACATAGGCAAAATGAAAAGGAATAACTGTGATAATGATCAAACTTGTAATTTTTATTGTATTTAAACAATGATTTACTAATTAACAAGTGCGATATTCAATAAATCCCAAAAATACGACATTTAATAAAATATTTGTACATTTTTTTCTTTTTTATCTTGAGTATACATGATGTTTTATAGAAAAAGGAGAAAAAAAAATATATGTGTATTAATTTTTAATTTATTAAAATTTTCTCATACAGTGGAAAATTGTCGAAAGTGGGATTTATGTATAATATATATATAGATTTAGATAATATATATCAGAAACAAACACGCAAAAGTACTCGTTGTTGTTTCATGTAGAACTATCAATCGTAATATCCTATTCCGCGCTGAAATCGCCGACAATCCCAATCGTCCGTGACGTTAACGCAGTCGGGGACGATTCATTAATGACGGACAATGATTAAGAGATATACGTCGCGATCATCAGCCTCGTGGCTTCAGGAGCGGCCGATAACTAATTGCAACAAGAGTCAAATGGGTTTCATGCTGGCAGCCGATCCAGGCTTGGCCTTGAACCTACACGACACCTCTGAGAATTCTCCATGATCGATCTACTGGAACGCTCGCGTATCCTGTCGTAATCGAGTCTCAGCAGGATTGGCGTAACTCCTGCGGTGCTCGCCTCGCGTGCGCTTAATGCGCCGTTAAAGAAATTATCGGAATGTGAAACGCGGTATTAACGTGCTAGGATTCGTCATGTTAACTAGAAAGCTTACGACAGCGAGTACACTCCTTTGGAGGGATGCCTATACACGTCACGTTATTACTTCATCCCAGTGAAGAGCAGCATAATACGGAATATTGCCGGTGCTACCAAGAATTAATCTGATACTTGCCACGAAAACGTGAGCTTCTTACTTTACAAGGCAGACTCATACTTATCCGGCATTTATAACGTTATTTCTTCGAAAATTAATTGATTTAATTTAAAGAGCACAGAACTAAGAACTACGTGAATTATTTTTCAAAAGACTGAAAATATTTGCATTCTCTTATTTTGCGTCTGTGCACATTCTAAATTTTCAAATCTTGCAGAAATTAATGACCATGCAGTGATAGTCGCGGTCGACTCTAACGATCATCCGTGAAATGTAACAGATTATGCCCGGGTATCGCATCGGCCTTGGAATTTCTTACGCTAGGAGTCGTCCAATTTCCCGATATCGGTACCTCGCCTCGATTCATGGGAATACCATAATTGCGCCTTCACGATCGATTCAAACGGCTGATCGTCTCTCGATCGAGACCGCGTCGGATTTGAGACGTAGCTGGGAGCGCGCGAGAGAGCTCAACCAATGTCGTTGTGGGGATGGTTAGATTCGATTAATCGTCCGGCTCGACGGCTTTCGCTCGAGGGGCATGAGATGTCTGACGAACGTAAGATAGCTTGGCAGAGCATGCACACTTCCGAGAGAGAGAGAGAGAGATAAAGAGAGGGGGGAGAGAGAGAGAGAGAGAGAGAGAGAGAGAGAGAGAGAGAGAGAGAGAGAGAGAAAGGATTGGACGAGGTCAGTAACGGACAATAATTCACCAATTGATTAACTACATCTCCCACGCTACCTTCATTCTTCTCCATCTCTTCTTTTTTGTCTCGAATATCGCTTTCTTCCGCGCGTTCGTTTTTTCTTTTCCCACGCTGCAATTTCTTGTAGTTGTCCAGCAGTTCCCAGATGACAGCGAGAGAGAGATTCGCGGTCGATAGGTTCATCAAGATTGACACGCGATCTGGCGAGTAAATTGAAAGTAATTTTAGTTTTGCAAAATATTCAAGACTATAGAAAAATATTTAGTATAGTATATACTAATTGTGAAATGTATTTAATTTTTGTATTTTCTATAATATTTTCAACATGTAATTTTTCATATTTTTGAAAAAATAGTTGCTTATATCCTCTTTCTTTATTAATATATTCAATATATGAATAAACAGATTCTTTTAAATAGAAGGTTCTTTAACGCATCGAGAGAAGAGCATGTAATTAATTCTATAGATTTACTAATTAAGCGCTGACGTTCATATTTGCACTTTTCTCTAAATTGCCTTAACAAGATTAAAGAGAAAATGAGGAAAGCAAGGCTAAAAAAAGTGACTCGTTATGAACTCGTCTTCTATAACAGACAGTTCATATGTAACACAAGTCGACTCGCCATGTATCATCTCCCGTTGTCTTCCGGTTACGCTCACCGAAACCGTATTCGGTAACGCTTGGGCGCCATATTCGGTCATCGCGAATTGTATAAAGGACACCCATATGTTATCGCGAAAGGCTGATCCTAAGCATAAAAAGCTTTCTTCGTGGCTGATGAGAACCTTGCTAAGAAGAACGCCGCTGGAACCGTAACTAGCCACCTTAAGAATCATCTTCGAGGCACGTGCCATGCACGCGATTTATATCCACGCGATAAATCAGGAAATATAGGAGCTCTTGCAGCCTCGTACGCTTATCAGGAGTCCGATGACAGCTAGCTTCCCCCGTTACCATCATAAATTCATGTTGAACTTTTCCCTCCACATTTGCCACAGTGTCTTTCTCAATCGTTATCATCGATTAGTTCATAGCTCATTAGTTCATAGTTCATTGTAGTAGTAAATTACTAGGCAAGTATAACGCATTTAGAAATGATTGTTCCATTTCAGAGAAGTCACAGTTTTTTATTAAATTGAGGACCGGTTGTTCCATCTTCAGACAAACCTAACAAACTATGTGATAATTTGTCTAATGAATAAACAAAAGAATTTATCATTAAAGATTAAAACAATACAGTTTAAATTGTTGTTTTGAAGCTCTGTGAAATGCATTAATTAACTATTTAGAGGATTTACGTCGAGAGGTGCATCTTCCGCTTTATCGCATTAGCTATGCCAGCCTATACATCTTCCTACGTATAGAAATATATTTTATTTAAATCATCATGGCCAGGCGGCACGCATATAGCCGTGGAATTCACGTTCGGCTCCGAGGCGTATCACGTCACTCCACTTGTCTTCCCGTCGTGATCGAGCAACGTAAATAAACGCTTCAGAGACCAGAGGCCAGGGATGGGCCCGCAGCATTTCCTCGGCACGCCTCTGGACGAATACTCGCGCGCGATCTCGGATCGTTGAGATTCGAGAGCGTTACGGGTGCGATTTTGCGCTTAACGATCTCGCGGGCGTGCAGGTGCGCGAGCGAGCGAATATGCACTCCTAACGGTAAGGCGACGCCTCATCGGTTTGCGCAGGCAAAGGCAAAGGAGAGATATACTACGGTTCCATCATATGGAACTGGGGGGGACCGATATGGGGGCCAGGCCCGAGCGAGTGAGCTCAGTGAGCGCTTCGTAATCTCGCTTTCCTCTTCCCCTTACTCGGATGATCGGAGGATCCCTTTTTGCTTTTCGTTTCCTCCTCGCATCCTCTTCATCCGCGCGCGTGCCATCTCGACCGTGACGAGGACGCGTCTGCCACAAGGAGCGCCTTCTCTTCGCGTCGCGCTCAATACCCTGTTCAGCCTTGTTGCGGTCGCGTCGACGAGGCAGGTCAGACACAGCCAAATAGCAATAATGCCGACTTGGATGTGTACCGTCGTTGTGCAGATACAAAGAGAGCATTAAGATAATTTCAATGTGACAGTTGTACCGAACATGAAAGAATACATCGGATAATGGCACTTGTTTGATTATCAAACGACTATGTACTCTCTTTCAGGAAAAAAGTATTAATCTTTAGTACACGCATATTGAGAGAAAAATATATTAAATCTTAATAAATAATTGTTTGAGTGATACTGATATAACATTTATTTACGGAAAATAAATATTTGCTAAATAAAAAACAGAATTGTTAAATCATATTTGTATAAGAGTATTAAAAATTAACCTTCCTTTAACAATTAGAGTCTTTAAAGACATTGATTTTCATTTTCAATTTTGATAAATAAATTAAAATTTGTAAAAAAATAAACGAACTGTAATATCTGATCTCTATGATGATAAAAACTCGTTGTTAAAGCTTCGACAAGTATACAAGAATTTTTTTAGATTTTTATATAATCAAGAACAATAAAAATATTGCTCTGTCTCTCGAAGACTTCTATCGCTGACGGAAGAATAAAAAATTCATGTTAAATTATAAAAAAATCATCGTGTGTTATTAAGAGTTAAGACAGAGGTTGTGTTCTAAAGCGTTATCGAATTATTTCTTTAGAACGCTATCTAATTTGTAACACTCTCTGTGCTTGAGATGTTATTCACGCAAAGTAGATTCTTGGCATGTATAAATACGTGGCATATATTCCCCGTAACGTCTGAAGAATTCCACCGTAATAGCCAATTTTCAGCGACGTTATCGTTAATGATAAACGTGCTCGGTGTTAGAACGTGATATTCAGCCGGCAAGCCAGCTACGATTCTGCAAGCTGAAGGTTAAGATAGATAAATTCGATAAATATCACCGACAAGTTGAATAAAGAGCGGCGGAGGGCACGCAACGGTATCCAATGGCGCTCATCGAGCATGCTCAATGATCGCGCGCGAAACGCGTTAATCGTCGACGGAGTGAGACCGTACCGTAAAGTACGCTATTAACGCTTATCTCGGCCGCGCGCGATTCTTTTCGCGATTTGTTGATTATATAGGGAGAAAACGCGGCGGCTATTGTTCGGGCGGATCAGCCGCGCTCATAACAAGGCACGTATACTGACGTATACTAAAACGCGGCAGCCAAGAGAAGACGGCGCGGCGGGACGGAAGAGGTGAAAACTTGCACGCGAGAACGTGCAAGAGAGGAAGCGCAAAGTGGGCGTCTGCGATCGCGATTTATCGGCGCGTAGATGCCGATGATATAGATTAGAATAAACAGTTATGGCATTCACGTGCAGCCCCATAGCCGGGGGAGAATCGCGCATGCGGAGAGTGATAACCCTGGCGCGGCGCGCTCGTCACGACCCATTTTCCGGGATTAGCGAACCGCGAAACGCTCTATTATCTGCAAATTCGTAAGAGCCGGTGTAAAATATAAATACGGTTCCGCTCGCGCGTGAGAGACGTAACACTCCCGCTTGGGCGGGACAACAAGTTTCTGAGCGCGGAAGAGGATTCGATCTTAATGCAGATCCATTCAACAACTGTTACCGCTTCATCGCGCTGTTATAAATCGTCGTCTCTATCATCGTTGGGACTCCTTTGACTAAGTCAGAGGAACGGACTTGTTTTACGTCGGATTAAAATGCTATCTCGTTTAGTAATCTAATCCATTAACAGCGATCCATTCTCGTACGTTATAATCACTTTTGCTTCCACTCTTTCTTTTGACTTGATCGCGGATCATTACGGAGTATTATAATAATTATGAATCTTAAAGATAACGAAGACCCAGACACACGTGTACTGTGTATCCCGCAGTAGCGTGTTACTCTTGTTAAACAACGTAACTCTGTAGTAACCATAATGTTATTACCCTAACATTACGGTAAACACGGCCGCAATTGTGGGAAGTGGATCGTAACACTATGATAATGAGGTTTGCAAACCCTAAATCTTCGTGTCATCGAAAACAATGGAAGCCAGGGCAACTGCATATCCTGCATAATTAACGTTTCAAGTTAACTTTATAGTTTTTCATCAACAGTTACGTTATCTTTGTTTTCATACCAGGAAAGCCAATGAACTTGCTCGTGCATCTATCGCGAACGTTCGTTAATTACAACGTTTATTAAATTAGCGTCTTGCGAAACTGTTTATACTTCCTCCAATTATATTCTCTATTTTTTTCTTCTTTCTTAAACATTTTTGTGTGCTAAGATAAGATTGATTCTACGGCCAGGTCGTATCTCAAAGTAAGAACGACAAGAAATATTCTGATACTCGGGATTATCGGAGCCCTTGAATACCGCGATCGTGATTTTTGCTCGACTCCGAATGCTCTTCATCGATCGAGCAATCGTGCTTGATTCCGCGTGCAAGAAGTCTTATGCTCCTCCCAACCGGCAACTAATAACGTCGCTGGCGAAAGCAAATCATCTGTAATGACGCAATAATCGCCGTACGGAGTCATACGGGCGATCTATTGCTTCCTGAGTCGAACACGACTCACTTCCCAAAGAGACGATCTATCAAAGCAAATTTCTCGGAAACCATTGGCGACGCATGCTTCGCTGCGCTGCGTAATGGCATTGCGCTGTTCTAACGCAAACGCTCTCATTTCTTTAAACGCAAACTGTACTATAGATCTTTGTGAGCGCGCGCTACGATATTTTTACGTAACGGATAAGTCTGATCGTGTCTAACGAATCGATTGTATTCGTACTTTGCTAGGTTTACGTTCGACGTTTATTTTCCGTCGAATTCTCCGCATTATCCATAAATCACAAAATAAAGCGATACAAATACAAAGGGAATATAGATTAGCATGGATTTATCGGCAAAAATAAATAAGCAAAAATAACATGATATTAGTTTACAAGAGTTGTGCAAGAGCATACGAAGATTGTTTTCTAAAGTAAGTTTTCCAATGTTGAGCCCGAGTCTGTTATCGAAATATTTCCATGAGGTTCCGTTTAGAGATAGAAGAAAAAAATTTTTTTTTAATAAATAATGAAGTTTTATTAAAATTAGAAATGTTGAATATTTAAATGTTGTCTTTTTCGACCTGCTGAAATTTTTCTGACAGGAGATTTAAACTTAGCGTCCTAAAATATATTTAAAAAGAGTAATTTTCTCTTCAAGCAACTAAAGTTGTTCAAAATTTGTAGGCTAGTGTCGTTGAACAGTTTATGTTTTTTTACATAAAATATAAGTCTTTCAATTACAAATCGATAACAAAGAAAGGAAACTAGAAAAAGAGAGAGAGAAAAAGAGAGAGAAAGAGAGTATTACTATTGCTTTAATAATGTAATTAAGCAACGTGTTTACGAAACAGATAATAAAACCGTATGAAAATCGATTGCCTAGCGGCTTTAGGAGTTTTTTTTTCAGCATGGTTTACAGCATCGCGGTAGTATAAATGTTTCCCTTCATCATAGCATTAACACCTTCTTGCCGGGGTAACTGATGCGGATCGTTGCTTTAGCTTTTACTACCAGTTATTACGATACGACTGCGTGGTAACCGCGGATAACGACATTGCGACGATCGTTATCGGATTTATACATGCGTTAGCGGATTATCCACTACCGTTCTCTTTTCTCCCCTGATCACCCTCCGCAACTCTCTTTCGATATGGTAACTAGCGAGTTATTTATCGTGTAACGAAGATGAGGAACGAAGAGATGAAGAGGAAAAAAAACAGACGAAAGAGATTTAACGGATTCGAGTATGCAAATCAGCGATTCGATAGAGGGACAGAAGAAGGGGAAAGATCATTTATTCCCAACTGCTACCATTTCAGCCGTCCGCAACCACGCGTGACCAAACATTCCCTTCCGCGCTCGAAAGTCTACGAAAGTCAGGGACCGACCGGGATTTATAGTACGATTTCCAGCCCCGGAATTCCACTGTCAGTTATTGTCGGTTATTAGCGGCGAATTCTTCGCGGGGTATCCAGGTTAGATTTAACGTGCGGGCGATCGGTCGCGGCGAGACTTTGCGGTACGTCGTTGATCTAATTCCGTTCGTGGAACCCATGAACATTCTTGACAAAACAACGGACGACAAAAAAAAACATAAATCGTGGGATTCTGAGAGAGCAAAGAGAGATGACGACGTGAAACGATTCGCTCAGTTATGTCCGTCGAGTCAATCGAGACAGATATCGGTATATGTATTATTAATAAATAAACGGAATAAATTATATAGCGTTACTTTTGGCATCTAACAAAAATGCGAAGAATAAACATGCATTTATATTCGCACTATAAAAGCCTACCGCAAGGAAAGTCTGCAAGGGAAGCGTACAAAAGCTGGCGTTACAAAACAGCGGAGAAATAAAATGATGCGGCACAAACGGACGCGTTCGGTGCGTTGAAAATACGTACTTGCGCGGCTATCGACAACGGTACGGGGATGCCGACTTTACTGTCGATATATTTCTTGTGCGTCTATCGTCCTTGGAAGAAACGGCCGATAAAACTTCAGTTACGTCCGCTGCGATAACTTCCGGCTGCGATACATCCTGCGTGACGCCGCCGTTCGTCACCGTTCGCGCGCGGTCTGCAGATTTCGCGGACATAACAGTGGTTACTGTTAAACGTGTAAGTCAATAACCGGCGCGACGCGACGCAGCGAAAAGTCAACTCGTGAAGGCATTTCTTGCGCTTTAACGAGCGCTCGATTGATATCGTTACGCTGAAATCTTGCGACTTTGCTGTGAACGCCGTCGGTAGATATAAAACGGCCTCTAGATCAATATTGTTACTTAATATTTAATATTACACAATATTAATCGTTTGAACCTTTAGGCTGTTTATTTTGAATTATTTAAGGGAGCAGCAATATTATAATATACAAAATAATTAATGTAATATCTTTGCATCATGCACTGAAAAAGAAATAATTTAAATTTAAATAAATATTTATTTTAAATAAATATTGCCAACTAAACGTTTACAATAAATAAATATTTACTTAATAAAAAGAAGCGATTGTTAAATTAAATTAATGTTTTTTTTATACGAAATAAATATATTTTTATATTTAATAAATATTTAGTTGGTACTATTCAAATAAATATTTATTGAAATTTAAGATACATACTTTTTTCTCAGTGTATCTTTTTATATATTTTTGATTTACACAAAGTGCTTTTTATATAATCAATTAATTAATTGTACAAAATTGACAGCGTTAATTCCTATATTAGCTTTTTTTTATTTATTTTTTATTTATAGAATTTCTTTTTTTGGAATTTGTTAATATTTCAAAATAATTGTACAGTAACGTTAAAGTCTAGAAGCTTACTTAAGATGTTCGCTCGGAGCAAGGCATTCATTCGAACGCGGGGAATTTCTTCTGTTATCAACAAAGTTAATCAAAAGATTTTCTTTCTTAATCAGAAATGTGCTAGCATGCACTAAAAAATGCGATGCTATTTCTAATAGACATAAAGAAGCGTTCAGTTACTGTTAGTTCTAACGTAAAGATCATTCTGATTGGCCTTCCTAAGCGCAAGCAAGTGCAGCTTCGTTTCTCGCACCGCGTCGTCAGGCTTCTTGACCATGCGTTTTAATTGACTGCGCGGGAACATCCTATCCATTCATGCGTGCCTCCTTCCTCTATTTTTATTTCATTTTTCGTTCGTTCGCGTTATTTTCGCGTTATTTACGAGTGAAGGTTAAATTTATGCCGACAGGACGATTACGCCCGAGTTTACTGGACCCGAACATCCAGCCGCGACTTTATTCCGTTTTCCTCTTCTGATTTCCAAGGCTGAAAATAACGATTGTTATTGCGAATGGCGTTACTGCAGACTCTTGTATTGGCTTCACTTAGGCGCAACGGTAACTCGGAGCTCGTGGATCATTCTCTTCCCTTTGATCTCTCGCTATCTCTTCTCTCACTCTATCCCGTTTGCTTCTCTCTATTTCACAAATACATACATCGTTCATTGAACGATCGTGTTCATTTATATAGTGCACTGCGACATTTTGTCGTGCAGAGTTGGAAAAATTTTCAGGTACACGAGACTTCCGTTCATAGAGCGTGTGTAGAAATTATACACGCCTGTGAGTCTATTAACGATAAATTATAAACGATGTATATTTATCAGCTGTGATTTATAGATTCTAATCACTGTGCGCGGTGCCCATAATTTAAACTATTTATAAGTAGCGCCTATTGCTTGTTACGATTAATTATTTAATCAGTAGAGATAACTATAATTTAAATGAAAATCGGCGATTTTAGATCTTGTAATAGTACCCTGCTAGTTGAGCGCGAAAGAATCTTAATTATAATTATTAATCTCTTCATGACTGTTTTTCTTATTGTGCGTAATATGTTACACACAGCAGATTCTGATAATATACATTACTGCTCAAAAGTTTCAGTATGCCTTAATATTTTTGCTAACAATTTCATATATAAAATATGGAATTACGATATATACTCTTTCTTCTTATTTTCGATCAGAAGCATTAAATTATAGAGTCGTGAATTGTCGAAAAATTTATGCACGGAAATTATAAGTAAATTCTTGAAATAGAGAAATATCATGTGTACGTTGAAAGAAATATCGATTTTGCTTTAAACATCGATAAACATTTGAATATCATAATTATCATAATTAATAGTAAGAGAAAAAGAGTATTCTATATAATATAATATTCTATATAAATTTATAGGCATCAAATTAAATACAAGTCTTTGATAAGGCACTTATCTCACTCGACAGGATGAAACCAAGAGTTTGGCTTCTGTTATCAAAATCCAAAGAAAGGTTGAAGAAATAAAAAACTCTGAGAAAAAATAAGTTCTTTTTCCCAGTTTTAATAAAGATATAAAAAAAAAAAATAAATTTGAAAAACATGCATGCGCATTGCATTTATATTTTAGTCTTTCTATATTTCCATAAACGGAGAGAGTGCTGAAACTTTTGAACGATAGTGTATTCAAACAAGATACGGCTATTAAAAAATAATACGATAATCTCATTTTATTTGCATATATCTATGCATATGTATATATGCATGTATGATAAGACCTTTGAAATTTATATTCGACTGTTCCTTCGAAACGAATGGCTTATATATACCATGAGTGCATTATTATTCGAGCGCAACCAGTGATTAAACAGATTTACCATCCGGACGTCCCGCACTCGCCGTATAACGTACAACGTTGTATAAAAAAATCGTAAAACAAGAAATAGAATTGCTCCACGTGTACCGAATATAGCACCTCGATTCTTCCTTGTGGCTTCTTTTGCCGCTCCTCATTTCTCCGGGTGGCCTTTTGCCTCGCCATTTCCTTGCCTCTGAGACTGTTCTTAATTGCAGTTAGATGCAAATTCGCTGTACAATCAGGAGGCGAATGATCCGACATACGTGCGTATGCGTGAACGTAGCACGTGAAGTAACACGTGGGTGTGCACGCGGGTACCAATGTATACACGTCGCGATTCATGCGTGCAAGAAGCTGCTTAATGAGCACGAAGACGATTGGGCCGCTATAAGTAAAGGGATGGAAAGGGAGACTGGCCAAAGAACAGTTTTGCATGTGTAATTGCGTCGTAATAAGAAAATGAAGTGTAAGAGAGAAAAATTAAAGTTTATATATAGATACTTTTGGTTAAACGAACAATTGCATTTGAGCATTTAATATAAGATGGTACAAGAAGTGTCGATTTAAAACAGATTGAATTCAAAACAGAATAAATTTAGAATATATGATAAAGTAATAGTAAAAATATAAAAATACATTATATAATGCCAATTACATTATACGACGCGGAAATTATCAAACGTCGTAAATTTTGTAAGTAACAAGTTAAACAAATTTATTCATGGAGCAATAATAACATTAAATGCAGAAGTGATGATAACATTAAAAGATATTCATAAGATAATATAGATATATACATATTAATATAAATGAGGTTATTTCTACCGCACTATATATCAATGTACATTATTGTTATTATATTACTTTTTTATCAGCGTTGCAACAGTCGCTATTAGAAAATGGCAAAGATACAAAGCAGCAAATTTTACTATTTAAATATTAGCAATGATATTAAATAAAACATATTAAAATAATTCATTTTCAAATCAGTTACCAATATCGTTAATTTTTATCATCGTTTTCCAGAAAACATTAAATATTCCGTTAAATGTGGTTAGAAAAATATTGTGTGTGTACCAATAAAGTACGCCTACGTCTTGTCTAGAAACCGCTATAATTATATATATCCTCCCGCGACAAATAATTATTACGATGAGTTTTGATTCGATAGACCAACGGGTCTAATAAATAATGTGACTGATAAGATAATGACAAGTTAACATTATCGGGTGCTTCAAGAAT
Source organism: Atta colombica (assembly GCF_001594045.1). Lineage (NCBI taxonomy): Eukaryota > Metazoa > Arthropoda > Insecta > Hymenoptera > Formicidae > Atta > Atta colombica. The sequence continues at coordinate 543,514 of NW_017259337.1, read as the reverse complement.
TCATTTAATTATATGGCTCTGATCGTCCATGATCTTTCGCCGAGGAAATATTAACGCAAGCTATAAGTATTATATCTTCTCCTCTGCGATCTGGATAAACAGGTAATGCCGCTACTTGTTATCGGCTTCCAGGCTTTGTATACGTTGACGTTTACATCATAACAAGCCTAACGCACGCGATATCCGCATGCTGCCGCATTACGATTACATGTGTATTAATGGCAAGTTCAAAAATGCCGTCCCTAAATACGCACGTATCCCAAGGATGACCATAATCGCGACTATCCTTCGCATAGTTTATTATACTCCGGTTTGTAATTAACGCGAGTGCAGCGGGATTGCATGCTTCATCAGCGCGTCGCAATTCAATTTCATCTTCCATTTTGTCTTTTTTTTTTATCGTGTACCACGTAAACTAAAGTCTAGCTAATCGTCTTTTTTCTCTTTCCTAGAAAGATATAAATAGAAAATTTATATGAAATATATATAGTCTATTTCTTATATATCGAATATATCATTCTCTCATAAATAAAATAGAAAGCGCAGTCTTTCGATGCTACGATAGTTCACACAAATCACAATTCTTCGAGCAAGAATATGAGAACACAATGCTCGCAGTTATCCTCCTAGATGGAACAGTATCTTGCAATATGACAATCTAAAGAGGAATACATATATATAATACTATAGGATATTATGCTCTCTCATCCTAAGATAGCGATACCCTGGGCAAGAGTATTCAATAACATCGCCGTACTCGTAAGATTGAAAATACATATAAAATACAAACCGTGCAATTTGCGTCAAATATAATTAGTAACCGCTATACTCACGACGAGTCACCGTTCCACTAGTTTAATCGCGCTTACCATCTTCCGAGCATCTGAGAACACGTTGGAAAATAATGCCGGATGAGGCTGGAGGTTCGGAAGCTATTCGATATGCGCGCGATATACGGCTGTTTACGTTTCATAATTTTAAGTTAAATATTGCATGGACCGTTAGATCGGAAGGATGTTTTTTTTCTGGTAATAAGCGAGCGGTTAGTTACAACGCACAGGTTTCAAAAGGGTTAACCACAACTTCACTGATCGTAATGTCGTCAGCTCGAACGTCGTGGTATCTGCACCTCCTAACCGCGGTGACCGGGAAATTTGAGTCCAGGTCGGCTGACTTCCATGTCGGGTTCTCACACAGCTTCGGGTTCACTGGCTGCACCGGCTGAGCGAGCAGCCGCTAATTGTCGACGATGCGCTTGGCTTTATGCCGCGCGTTTAACCGAGCCAGCGAGAAAATAAACATTTTCCTCGATGGGGGCAGTGCAAATGAGATCCGTCCCGTTCTCGGGAAATCAGATCTGCGCTTGTGATCCCGCGGAAGAACTCCCGGTAATGTTCGCCCGAGTGTAAAAGATAATTAGTACGTACAGATGGCCCTTTTATTGTATACCCTCTGCTCTCTTGCCCGTGGGAAATATCAGTAACGAGAATATGAATGACCGAAAGAATTATTGGGCGAAAAGTTCATCGAGTGTTACAACAAGTCTCATTAATTATATGACTCATCAATTTGAGACGTTCACTATCAAATTGCTTCGAGTTCCAGATTGATTTCCAGATTGGTTGTGTAATATCAGCTTTATTTATTAGAATTATTCATTCGACAGCCAACTGATAGCAAACTTTTTAGTTTGCATGTTTTTTTAAATACTTGAATCTACTCACGATATGTATTTATTCACGAGCGTATGCTTTCGTACTTTGATATTCTCGTTGTTACTATTTGTATCTATGTATTATACTATCTTATTACATGATTCAATTTTTCCGCATGGGAACTAAAAATGTACGACAAGAATACCGCAGGAATTTGTGTTATATGTTAAATGGAGCGCTGCTTTATTTCTCAACAAACCGCAACAAATATTTACCTTTCGAATCGATCACAGGATACTGAAAAAGATGATTACTTTTTCTTAAATGACTACTTGGAAACATTTGTCGGTACTCTTATATCACGCTTAAGTAGAGCGTCGGTCCGTATATCTTGCTCCGCGTAACATGACAGCACGTAGTACAACTAATCGAATGAGTCGGCGCTCCGCTTACACGTGGTTAAAATAAATACGACGTTCCTCTGTTCGACGATTTGCATATGGACAGGTACGTTGTTTGCATATGCGCGATGATTAGGATGTCAAGAGGCGAACAAACCTAAACACGCGAGCGAATGGATCAATTGCCTCCGGCAGTTCGCAAACAAGAGGGTTTATATAAACATCTTAATAGTCCTGTAATGACTTTTTTCCTCTCTGCAATAATATTTCGCAAAATGATTGACACTGAATACGTTGTCGACAATTAAACGTACTTTATACACCAATATATCTACTTCCGCGAATGGTCGCTTCGCGGTTGATGACAGCAGCGTAAACACGATGTTTTTACTTTGCAGCAAATTGCTTATAAAATCGAGCCGTAGTGATCGATGATGTATCATGCCGAAGAAGAACATTCAGATACGGCTATAAGCGCTCGGCAGGATTGTTTTTCCGCTATCCTTTCTCGGATGAGTTTACGTTGATTAAAACTTGGTAAAACGTACCGTACTTCTTATTCCCGCTCGGCGGTATGAAATTTGTACATCATTCTAATAATGTCTATTCTAGCTGTGGTTTGGTTCTCACAGCATCGATAGAGTTCAACAGCTACATCAGCCGGAGCGCAGTCATCCGTCAATTAATTACCGCTTACCAGAGCGTAAAGAGTTTAAGTGTGAATGTTGAAATTAATTCAACGCATTATATATTTCTTCATCAAGATGTTTTACGTTTTTCTCTATTCTCTATTCGAACTTATCTAAGAGTCAGTATCAGTAAAATGTATTAAGTGTCTCAGATTATTGAATTATAGAACAAAAATTGTGATTTATTGCACAAGTTGCGTAGTAAAAATTCGTTTCTTTTTAAAAACAAAGAGTGTTAAAGCGTCGAGCAGACGCATTTACGTCGTGATGTACGTCGTCGTGAAGATTATTCCGACACGGCTGGCTCGTTCGAAAGATTGCGCCAGACCGTAGTTAAGCCGTGGCCAGCAAAGTGCTCCAGTTTTAAAGGGTTAACCCGTTGATTCTCGAGGGTTGCCACGTTTTAAGTTCGTACCTTGTATTTCTTCTTTGTCGCCGTGCAAATCGCCGGCGGAAAATTCGAGTTTCGGTCGACTGACTTTTGATTCTCACAGCTCGGGTTCTCGTAGACCGAACGAGCGATCTTTTTAACCGTCACTTAACGACCGCTTTAAAGAAACGGCGCTAAAACTCGTGCGTATATGCGTGTGACTACACGCTATAACAAGCTATAGGACGACTGAATGCCTTGCGGAGATCGTATTTGCGTGCCCAATGAGCAATGACGACGCAAACGATTTTCTAAAGTCCACTCGGCGCGCCACCCTTCCAGACTGCTGGTAAATAAATATCGTAAGGTAAGATGGGGTAAGATTGCACCGGCGGGGAATAATTTTGCATTCCGCAAGGAGATTTAAAAATCATTTAGTGTTTGAGAAAGTAATTTTCACACAAACTCTAGACTTTCGCACAACGTGAGTAACCAAGTAGTTGACTTTTTTCAGACTTCGGCTGGTTGTAAAATCTTTCTTTACTCTGGCATAGGATTGACGTTCAAATCTTTTGTTTTTGTACTTACTTACGTTTTGAGTAGAATCAGGAGTGGGCAAAATATTAAAAACATTGTATTCAAATACAAAATACAAAATACTCTCAATAAAATAAAAATGTATTTAAATACATATGTTTTAAATACATATTGTATTTCAAATACGCCCATTCCTGGTTGAGATACAATACTAGAGATTGTTCATCAAATGTAAATGAAGATAAATGATGTATTATGCACATTATGCATGAAATGAATTTTTAGATTGAATCAACAATAGTGCGATTTTAACTTTCATAAAAAAATTTTTACATAACTTAAATGTATTTAGTATTTACAAATTTAAAATACAAAATACTCTCAAATAAAGTATTTAAATACGAAATACAAAAATGTATTTAAATACGTATTTTAAATACATGTACTTCAAATACTCTCATCCCTGAATAGAATACACCTGAACAAAATAATAATATTTTTACACAAGACTATTTTATCTTATTAAACGAACATTTTTTAATTAATTACTTTCTCTTCTATTAGCGTTATTATAGATAACTTTGATATTGATATGTAAATATATCTCTCATACAAACAATATATAAAATAGATATACGAAAAATACTTTAAACTATAAATTTCAATTTTATTTGGAAAAGAATCATTTTTTTGCTCCGTTGTATGAACGTTAAATTTTTAAATACGTTAGTGAAATTGTTCTTTTCGTGTAACAATAATCTTTTTTATTTTAGCTAAGTTTCGTTATACAAAGTACTCAGAACCAATACGAAAATGGATAAGATTCTTTATTCCCTTCGAAATACGCAAACTACGGAGTCTGTTATATTCCAAGGTGATAGCTCAGAGTAAACGAAACTGGCAAAATGAAGGCAAGTTTGCCATGCGATTAAACCGAAACGCTTTTAAACGTAGCTCATCCACGATGGGTGCAACGCAATTACGTGCAGCCAGATCACTCACGGCCAGCCTACAGTTTTCCTCGATCCTTCGCCCAGAGCTAAGACGGTGACCGTGGAGGCAGAAGCATCGTAGGCCGATCGCTGGAATAAAAATGTTTCCTGCCTGTCGGTGGGTAACGGAATTGAAAGACGATGGTAGCGATGCGACGTAGCGGGGAATCAAGCTAGAGAATCCCTCGCGGGCATCTCGTGCTCGGTTCATTTCACTTCCCAACGACGTAATTCCCTGACGGAGAGCGGCGAAACAACACTGTTCTCGCGGCCGCGCTTCGCAAGGTGGCTCCGCAAAAGTAAAACGATTGTAGGCGCGATACGCGCCTCCGCGTGAAATTTGACGTGATTTGATAATAATTGTTTGGCAAATATGGACACGAGGGCGGAACTCGACGCGTGAAAGAGAATAGCTTTATCAGAAATGGAATTAAACGAACGGTATCTTGGAAAAGCCTAGCGCCCTAAAGCTTCACAACACAGATATTCTCTTTCGCGCATAAAATATCTAAAAATAGAATTGTTTTTTATTATAGATTTTTAAAAGATTATGTTTATGGAACGTTTTAATCTTTTACATGAAACAAACGATTTTATTGAAGCATCTGAAAATTAAAAGTAGATACAGATCTAAAAATCAGAGTTGAATAAGTTAATGTTTTTTTTTAACCGAATAAAATTAAAGTTAATGGCTTTACAAAATTAATAAAGTTAAGTTAAAAGTTGAAGGAATCAAAAATTAACTTAATGTAACGTCAAAATTAAATTAACTTAAGTTAAAAGAAGTTAATTTTGGAAAAAGTTATTTTTTAGATCATAATGTCTTAATTTTTCTTAAAATGAGATCAAATAACTACAATATAGATTATTAGATAAATTAAATTTTTAATTTTTTTATTCATATGTGATACAAGTATATAACGATATAACTATATAAGTTATGTAACTTTAAAAAAACAGCATATAGAGAAGATACAAGATCAGATTACTTTTTAATAAGACTTAAGCCATAAGAAATTAATCAATTACAATCGAATACGAGATGAATATTTGACTGTAATTGGTCAATTTCTTAAGGGTTAAAACACCTATTGTAGATCCGGACTAAGGCTTATGGCATAAGGCATAAACCAATCAGAGGACTGTATTATATTAAGATGGTCTTAAAATAATTTCTTAATTGCCTTTAAGATGGTCTTAAAATATGAACAGATTACTATACTTATCTTATTTATCTTATTATATCTTATTATTTTTCTAAGATATTTAAAAGAGATAAAAAATTTTTTAACTTAAAAAGAAAGTTAAAAAATTAACGTTTAAAAGTAACTTAGTTAAGTTAAAATTTAATGCATTTAAAATTCACTAAGTTAAGTTAAAAGTTATTAACTTTTAACTTTTTTTTTTAACTTTTAACGTAACTAGTTACTACCCAACCCTATTAAAAATAATTTTGTTGGACTATCAAAATAATAATTTTAGAAACTCGAGCATAATGAGTAATATAAAAAGTCGAGAATAAAAAATGTTCTATGCCACGAAGTATCGCGATACAAATGCACTACATTTGCGAAATCGCAATAAATTTTATATATAATGTGTGTGTAAAGATTATATAAGATATGATAATTGCATAATTAATCCTTAATCGAAACTCAAGCTCATCGGAATCGTATCGGTTTTCAATCTGATCGGTGATGAACCCCCTGTTTCTATGCATGAATTTCATTTGCGCGTGACTTGCGGCTTCGCGTATGTATTTATTTACGGCAATGTACCTTGTGGCATAGAACATTTTTTTGCTCCCAACGCAATAACACGAAGCTGAATCATTAATATGCTTGCTCTCTGTGCGGGAGATGTAATCTTTTGAAAACTTATAAATATTTCTATTTTACATTTTTAAGACCGGAAGAGGATCACCGCCTTCGTTTCATGATGCAGGAGGCAGACTGTGTGTCTCGCGAGAGTGATTGATGTATACAATCGCGTTAGATTCATCTACGGAACAAATACGGTGCAATCTGTAAATGTTCGCAAACAACCTCTCGTGGAATCTAGATTTTATTTCTTTATTACGAGCACATACATGTTACATCAATAAACCATCCGAGAATTTACCGCAATAATTCTAACTGCATTTGATAACGAATGGAATATTATTCCTGGAATTTAGCGTATCAATTAAGATTATCATTACAAGTATTCTATAAAATTTCCGAAGTATCTTAATTGTGTGTATCAGGAGCGCCATGAAGCGATTTACGTCTCGCATATTCGCATAAAGTGAATTTTATTTCTCAATTTGTATCAATTGGTACAATTTCGTTACCGTTACATTTACGTTAAAATATATATAATTCTTCGAAAATTATGCTGTCGATGTTAATTTCATCGATCTGTTAAACTAAATACTTACTTTTTATACATACCTGTATATAATCCAAACATAATATATGTATACACTGTTAAATAAAACCAACAATGATAACTTAACCCTTTGAATTATATAACATCTTGTTATTTTTAACTTTCATATATGTGTCAAAATTAATTAAATTCTGCGGTTAATTTTTAAGTAAACGCCAATATTAACATATGCACTTAGTGTAAATAATAAACTGAGTTGTCAAATTTTTTTGGGCAATTATTTAAGGCCCAATTGCACCATGTTACTTTGATTTTTTAAGCGAGTTACTTTGATTTTAAGATAAGTGTAAAAGGTAAGTATTTAATTTAATAGATCGATGAAACATTGACATCATAACTTTCGAAGAACTACATACTTTTAACGTAAATATAACGGTAACGAAATATAATGATAGTGCCAATTGATACAATAGAGAAATATAATTCATTTTATGCGAATATAAGAGAAGCTTAAAACTCTGTCTATTTCATTTTAAAGCGAAAGAGAGACAGAGAGAGTTTTAAGCCTTGTTTAAAGTCAAAGTAACGTTGGCGCAACTGGGCCTAACTCTATTATTTTGATTAAATCTTGCAGTGGCAATCTCTATACTATAGATATGATTAAAGATAATTTAAACTGGATATAATTTGACATTATGAATTTAACAGTGTATAAGGACTATCCAAGAAAAAACCTTCCCACACAAAAACTCACATATCCTCCAAACCACTTGACCGATTTTCAAAAGCAAACCCATTTTAGAAACGTCTTTTAATTACAATTAAAATTATATTTTAAAAAAATTCTTAAAAACTACTTTTGACAAAAATTTTTAATTTTTTCTGGAATCCCTTTCATCATACTTTTTATGGTGGTCTCGGTCACTTCCTCGGATGCTCTCTTTCTTCGCTGTTTTTGGACTCTGAAAATCCTTTTTCCTTCCAGATCCTTCTTTACGGTTGATAGTCAAGTCTTCCTTGAAACGCCTAATGACTATTGACACCGTTTTTCTGCAAACTCCTGCCTCCCGCGCGATTTTGATGAAACTCCACTCCGGGTATTCTTGAAAAATTTTCATTATGGATTTGCGTGTTTCTACTTCACTTGCCATTTTGCAACTGAGAATAAAGCGATTATGACACTAACTGTTTCTTACATTCATTGCAAAGCCTACTAAATTAAAAAATTGTTTTTTTTTTTAAGTGGTTTGGAGGATATGCGAGTTTTTGTGTGGGAAGATTTTTTTCTTGGATAGTCCTTATCACATGGATCGCTTTCAACATTACTTTCAAGAACGACTTCGAGTTTCCAGGTATCGGTTAATTGTTTAAAAAAAGATGGCTCCGAAAGTGGAAGCGAAAACACATGTCATTCACGGTCAGGCTAAATGACTCGCGGTCGGCACTTTGCGCGTTCTGAAAAAAAACCTGCACGGCAGCTTAATTGCACGCATATGCGGCGTGTCGTTCGAGGCGATCACGTCCACCGGTATCTTGCGGTGCGTGTAACGCGCGTAACGCATACGGTAATCTGCGGCGAGCGCGGCCGGCGACCTGTGCCGCCCACACGTCTCGAACGCGGTGCGTATATTGCCTATCGTTGTACTCCGCGTCTTCTGATCCCGCTCCACGGCGCCACGTGATTAACGGCTATCATCATCATCGTGTAGCGCGTAGCGTAGCCCGTGATCCGCGTTGGTTGAGTTCATCCCACGCCTAACACCTTCCGTTCCATTTACCGGCCTCGCCGCGACGCAGCGGCGGCGAATAGAGCGAACGAATAATAATTACATTATGCTCTCGTGAGTGCCCCCCGCGGGACGTTCGCGAAATTATCGATCGCTGCCAATGTGCTCGGCGGCGATAATTAATACCACGCGATACACTCGACATAGAACGGATCGATTCTTTTCGTTCTCTCGACGAACTGATGGGCGACGTGGGAACGCACGCAGAACCACGCCAACAGTGTGCGGCGATGAGATTATTGATTGTTTCTGTAACGCGAAAGGCAAACATCGCGAATGAGAAATTGCGGTATCGATACTTCAATGATGCTAGCGCTTTAAAGAGAACAAGTCGCATTTGCAGTCTCATTGCGTAGGTAGCGTTAATTGACGCATCGACGTGTGATCAATTGAAGAAGACTTAGATGATTCGACGCAATTGCCTTGGTAAATAAAAAGCATTTCTGTATTAATCGAAACATGAATTTTCGCGTGCTGTTAGTTTAATGTGCGACGAGTGTTTTCTGTGTACACAAGAAGTAAGTTACTAATCCAATTCTGTCCGTTTAACGACGCGAATTCATCATAACAAGCATTACGCAGATGAGATCTCCTCATTTTCAATATCCTATTTAAGCTTTTACACTCGAGACGAGTTTATGTCACTCTGAGTAATTCAGTTAAGAGCTTCTGAAAGAGCGTTTAAATATTTAAACAGCTGTTTAGCCGTTGCTTAAAGAAAGTAAATCATGCACACAATAAAATAACACTTCTTTAAAATGATGACACTTGTTGAAGAACGAGTAATGGCAACCGGAACCAGATAATTTTCCCGATCGTGAAAAAGTGAGTAAGTCGGCATGAGTTCCACGGTTGCGATCATCGCTTAACGATAGTCGACTCCCTCTTAGCGGCGCAACGATAAATTAATTATTATAATTACATATATGCCATTATCCCATTATCCCGTTGACAACCGATGCAATCGTGAAGGCTCGAATTCTCTTGCGCGTAGGATAAGATGAATTTTCCTCTTTAATACCTCCGCGAGGTATTTATAATTATCTTACGTGCACAACATTCTCTTTAGGATTGCTATCAACGCATCATCCTTGTCACCGTCTAACATATTGAAGAAGAAGAAGACGAATTGGTGATGCAAACCGTTACGCAGTGATAATTATCGTTTAATCGTTCCAATGATGCAGACGGGTACATTTCTTCTTAATTTATCCTTTTGCCTTAATGCGAAAATAATGAGATTATATTACGATCGTCGTTAAATGAGTTTCATGGGTACGCCATACTGACCGTATACATATATATATGTTTTATAGTACAAAATGTTATTTTAGTACAAAAGTTTATAGTAAAGTAAATTTTATATTAGATATTGCAATCAAGCTTGTTGTATTAACGTTTTTGGGCTACCAATTTAAATTTATTTAATAATATTTAATGACACTAGTCTGCGGATTGAAACTTGTGAACATTGCCTGTGAACTTATAAATAAAATGTTTTAATATAAAGTTGGTACGCTGAATCTGAAAATCAAATCCATTTGTTACTATAACATATAAGGAATTTTAGCAAAATCTCAATTATATGTATAATACAATTATAATACAATTATATGTAGAATATATGAACAAAAATTTTGTAAAAAATATTTTATACTTAAATATAAAATAATTTAAACGTACATTATATATTTTCGAATTTAGAAAACTTTAAATATAATAGACTAAATAAAACAAAATGATGAAAATAATGTTGTATATACAATTCATAAATCACTAATTTCCAGTTTAATTTGATATATAAATATTCTAATAATAAAAGGGATTTTCTGATCTTAATTTTGGACATCTAGCATGATGTAAATACTCTAAAAACATATTACAATATCCGATGCAATAAATTGATCACAGTATAATTTAAATTCAAATTTAGTTAGTAATGAAATTAATAATGAGATTAAAAGTTGAATATACAGAATATCTGTATGAGAGTATTATTTTCTCGATTACTGATTGATCCAAGTATGCCAAAGTATCGTATTATTTAATCTCTTGTGCTCTCCGATGTGATACGAGTAATTTCTCTGAGACTCACAATCCAGTATGCTGAAAGCATTCCACTTTTTCAAACGACTGTTTAATCGTCCGAGATGAAACGGTGACTGTCCGTCTCGTAATCTAAGTAATATGCGCTTAAAGTTTTCAACGATAACGTCTCGGAAAACCACGGTCAGCCGATTCCCGCGACCCTGGGAAAATCGCAAAGAGAAGAGCGATCAAACTACACTGATAACGGCTATTCAACTATACTGGTGGTAATTATTATTGTTACGTGATGAAAGTACAGATAATTTCTACTGTCTTAAAAATAGTAGAGCAATACATAGTCCGCATTTGTACCAAGGTCTAAGTATAAAAGATTCAGCGACATGACATGTACTACTTATAAACTCTCGTTCAGTCTCTCGTTGCTCAGTATGCACGAAGCGTCTCGCTTAACTCCTTAATCTTTTCGAGATGGAAACATCTCGAGATTAAAGCACGGTCAGATAAATAGCGCGGTCAAAGATTGCGGTGAAAAGATTAGATTATAACATATTAGTTCCATGTTTTATGTCTTGGCCATGACTCCCCAAATATGTAATAAGTGTCTTTATACATATATGTGTATGATTTAATTTTCCGTGTAAAAATAATACTACATCATATTATACATAAAAAAAAACGGATTTGCAGCATGTATTTAAGCATGTAGTATTATTTTTATAGAAAAATTAAATTACACATATATATAAAAGTACTTATTACATACTTCGATTTGTAGTGAAGTATAAAACAATCTCACAAATTGACGTAACAATTTTAATATTTTGTTAATTTTCTTTTATTTTTTATTGTGTGTCTTTTCCAAGAAAATGCAATAAATTGAGGCTGCAATACAAATCACAGATCTTCGCTGAAACAATCACAAGGTGATTAGAAGCATTGGGAAGAAAAATTGCTTATGGAATATATGAATGCAAGGTTAATTATCAAATTAATTATCAAATGCAATAATTACATAATTATTGCATTTGAGAAGGAATTTCACATTTTGCAATCCCTAGAGTTTTAATTGTAAGCCATGAATGAACCAGACTGAGAGAGGCGAGAGGAGTAATAAAAAATTAAAAACTGCATGAACTGTCGTGTATACTTAATAACGACCTAATTAGATCTAGGAGACGAGAAGATGAAGATTGATATGAGCTGTTGTCTCGGCACGGGAGGTCACTGAGCGCGTGCGAATAGTGCGAGGCTCCCGATTATTACACCGAAAAGGTCTATAAAGTAAATGTAGAGGTAAAAAACTCATTTGAGGTACATAGAAGTGGCAAGAAAATGAAGCTGCGTTGGAAGCAACAGCAGTAGCAAGAGAGATGAATCATATGAAGCCACGATGAAGGAAAAGAACGTGAAAACCAAAAGACGTGCCGTTGCGAGTCACCTTTGCGGTACTCTTACTTTACCGATTATATGTAATACATTACGATCCGCGTTACTTAGGCTTTCATATTCACACATGTACATGTACACATAACACACACATACATGTTTGTGTGTGCGTGCGTGCGTGCGTGCGTGCGTGCGTGCGTGCGTGCGTGTGTGTGTGTGTGTGTGTGTGTATGTGTGTATATAAATAATTAAATCTGAGAGTTGTCTCTTCTTTCTTGCCTAATCGCATTCTTTCCGTGTCATTCTTATGATTGTCTTGTCCGCTCGTTTCATGGAGGCTTCTGCTAGTGTCATAATCGCTTTCCTCTGTATAACAGCCTTCGCATCATCGTCCTTGGTTGCCACATTAGCGTAAGAAAGTTACGTTTGAAACAGTTAACTTTCCCAAGTCACATTTTATATAAGAGCAATGCTCTCATACAATATACTCCGAATTTAAAGCGAAAAATTTACATATATTAAATCTACATAGTTCATAAGATTTTGCATTTTGTAACGCAACCTCGAGAATTTTGGTGCTTCGCGACGCGTCTTACATATCGAGCCAGCTTTCTACATAACTTTAATACAAATTACATATTGTTACAGATACATCTGTGTCTGGATGTTGACGGTGGTCACGCTGAGGTGTCAGGTAAATATATATCTTGCTTGTAACATTACGTACAAGAGAAACTCGCAAAGGATACGGGTTCTCATAATAGATAATTTTTTTTCAAAGCCAACCAGTGAGAACGCAGAGGTGGAAGGAAACTCCGAAGATTCAGTTATCGACGATACGACCGAGGATTATTGGGCAGGCAGTGGATCGGGACCCGATGAGGATGAGTCCTCCTCTTCCTCTTCTCACAACGAAACCAGAGAAGCGTTAACTCACGAGGCCAGCGACCACGATACTGTAAGTCACGCATCGCCAATTTGTTTCGCGCTGCGCTCTTTCTTATTGAAATTCATGATAGATATTACACAAGAAGTTTCTCCCTAATCTGTTATTTCTTTGTTCCGTTACCTTTATAGAAACATTTATTTTTTTCGTATAATATTGATTGATTGAAAACAACATATACAAGAAAAACCGATAAAACATTAACGATACTATTGTTGATGTTGACTGATACCATTCAATTTAAATTGTCCAGAAGATCATCTTTTGCAATCAGTGTTGTAAGATTTTATTGCACAACTTTAAAAAATCAACTTGTTAATTTATTGATTAAGATAAAAGAAATTACTTTAACGTCGCATTTTTACTGATTGTATTATTAAGTTATCAAAGCCAGACATTTCAATAGGCGGTAAAATCTTTCTATCGGGAGTACTGCAGATTTCTGACAATAAATATCGTAGCATGTGACAACAAAGAGGAAAGTGAGAGAAGTAAGAAGAAAGGTGTGCGCGCATCTGCCGTACGTCCAGTTATATTTAATTGGCAAACGGTTTCCTCGAAATTGGATTAAAAAAAAGAGTTAAACGAGAGCGGAATGGAAAAAAGGAAGTAAAAGAATGATACTTGTCCATCTGTTCAGTTTTGCGTGATTTCTCGTTTAACGAATGCTCGCGCGCAAGGCCGGAGAATCTAGATGCAGGTGTTCTGCATCCGCTATGATATTCAAGAGAGTAAAAAAAGGAAGTGCCGATAGTTAACCGCAGCAAAGACGACGCCTCGGTCGCATGTTCTCGATAAAGCGGAAAAATCCTACTGAAGATCCACGAATCGTGCTTTCGGCCAATCGTCTTGCTTTCCTCGTGTGACTCTCGTCTTCGCTGCGATCGGTATCGATAAAATCGCGAAAGATCAGTTTTGTAATTGATTTTCAATAAAAATCAATTATTGTATACAGGCGCGTTTACCCTATCCCCATAATCTTCCTCCTTTCCGTGGCACGTAGAAAATTTTCCAGGCTCTTTCTAAATGAAGGGCAAAAGGGCCAGAAGGTTGCCTGGTATATCAACACGAGAAGTACCGGAGGGAGGAGAAGCAGAGTAAAGGCCATTCCTTTGATTTTAATCGCTCTTTATCGATGATCTACGAATTGCTTTTAAACTAGTTTTCGAGCGGAATCGATTTCGATCGCGAAAAAATATGAACCAGTTTTCCAGTAGAATAGAGAGAAAGGATATCGCGGCTCGCGGCCACGTCCGTGCGCGACCTTCGTTATATCGCAAATTGCGAGCGGATAAATCGTTTCTTGCACCGCGTGATTCTCCACAGGGAAAGGCCCCATTACTCGAGAGAAGGCACCCAGAAGCAGTTTATTTAGCCTACGAGCGTTCCGTTGCGAAACGGGAGACAAGATCAATTTCATCTGTTCTGCGTACCGCCGTGTTTCCGTCCGTTCCGATTGGAGAGGCGAAGACTAATCACACGGAAATGCAATGCATAGCTTCAAGCTGTCTCAACGACTTTAAATCGCCTTGTGAGAAACTGTGTCCATGAAAATCATTAGTCGATCGATAATCACATGAAAAGAGCGGTTTTGCTAAAGTAAATATTTAGTTTGATATACAAATCTGAAAATATTTTGTTAAACTATCAAAATAATTAGGACACTCAAGCTCGTTGCTACAATGTTGAAACTTTTTACAGCATTGCTCATTATATTTGAGCGACCTACATAATTACTATATTTTGATCGTTTAACAAAATGAATTTCAGATTTATATATCTAGACTAACTATTTAGATGCTTTAGCAAAATTGTTTTTTTTTGTAGCTGATTTGACGTAAACGTAACAAGGTTATTAATCGGGTCGGGTATTATATTTTTTTATCACATATTTTGTAAAAATTAATTTGTGTGAAACAATATTAAAAATAAAAATTTACATAATATTCGCACAGCGTAAAATTAATATAAGAAATTAATTTTTTGGCACATTTTCATAATTGATGAAATTGTTGCATTATTTTACGCTCACACAGAATTCGATCTAAATAACGCTTCGACAAATAATTGAATCTTGAGAAAAAGTTCTAGAAAGATGCATTTATCTAAATCAGCTGAGTGATCTCACTTCAACTTAATGACTTTCGACACTCTAACCACCGTTAATCATTGCATGAATGTGCATATCTCGATGCGACTTGATCAAATAAAATCCTCGGAAGAAATTAACATTCATTCGAAAAAAAAAAATCCGTCCGTCATCTCCCATTGTAAAACAAAACGAGAAAACCTAAACGGTTACTTGGTATTTCTTCTTTGAAGAAACGTAAGCTTATATTACGGATGTCGATGGTCATTAAAGAAAATGTTCTTATTATACACAAGCTACTGAATTCAATGTCAAATTGCTCTCATCGCCGGATGCGTACAAATGTTAATGCGTACAAATATTACCTCGAATTGCTTCCAACAAATAATTTTCGAAACAGTTATCGGAAATAGATTTGTGTTAAATTGAAACTAATAAGTTCTTCGAAGAGAAGCTCACAAAACGGAAGATGTTGTCGTGCGAAGAGCTCCGATGGGATCGAATCGGTCGCGCATTCGACACGAAGGAGCATTTCATGTTATTGCATTTCCTACGTAGCCCAGTACAGTTAATGCCAAAGTAGCCGTAGTTAAGCATAGCAGGAGTCGAAGGTAATCGGCACTTATCGTCCGTAATACATTCCAATGAGATACCGCGGAAGATTCAAAGACCGACGGTCATTTTCTACGGAACGTAGATCAGACGCCAGCGCTTGGGCCCAGCTTCTTGCCAGAGGAACGATCTTCTAACTACTCTACTGGCCCATAAACGCCGTACACCATTTCGCTCGTCGGGGTCCGTTCCATTTCCCGGCAACATCGTACTCGAGTTCCTGAAATTCCTCAAAAGTGGAATCCGTAAAGAGAAGCAATTTCCCTGCCGATCTATGCGCGTAGTAGGGTGGCAACCTATGTCGCATCGAACGTCGAGAGCACTGGCGGAACGTCATCGAGAACAGTGCGAACGGCGAGAGGAAGAACGTGGTGGGAAAAGAAGATGAAGAATCGGGAAGGAGGATGAGAGAGAGGAGGCGGCTGGAATGGAATGGCGATTTTTTCGTTACGGCGTATGGAGGCTGTTCACAACTTTTTTTCTTTCGCTTCGCGTTCACCACTAACCACGTGCCCATTCTCCCTTCTCTCCCTTTTCATGGCCGATTCGCCCGAGTAAGTATCTACCTGCTCGCTGACTGCTCGCTGACAAGCGGCTCAAAGTACAATATCCTTCCCCTCGTCCACCCCCGCCGTCGTCGTCTTATTCGGTCTTCTTGCGTCTCTTCTTGCGCACGGCACCCGTGGATGGCATACACGGATGGAATGCCTCGGGTACCCACGCTCGGACAGGGGAATGAGCTCGTAAAGCGTTAGTCACGCGCTACTCGTGCTGTCCGTTTTTCAGACTTCCTCGTCAGGTTCTCTCCAGTCAGAGTCCCTTTTCGCTTGCCTGGACTCTCCAGTCTCCGCCAACGCCGCGCCAGCATCGCCGTACCTCCCTCTTCCGCATGTTTCTCCTCTTCGTCGTGGTCTCGACCCCCGATACTTTTTCTCGCCCTTTCTCACCGTTCGAGCGGTAGCGATCCGTACAAGCTGAGGGTTAAACCGAATCGTTAACGTAGGAGAGGTCAGAGCTCCCGCTCGACAGGATAGTTTTGCATAGTCGTATCGCGAGAAGCCGTGTACGCGAGAATATTTTGCCGGAATCCCGCTTCCAACCGCAATGCGCGGGCTAACGGCTTTGAACCTGCAAATCACTACTTGCGACTCGTTAATGGATTCTTTGTGTTCATTTTCCGAACTTCCCCTATAAATTTCATTAGTAGCGTCAGGAATTTAACATGGGTGACTATTTATTAGGATTATTAACGTGAACGATCAAATCTGAACATATATAGATACTCAATCATTTTCTACTAATATAAACTATGCTATGTAAAGTATACAATGTTCATAATATATTACATAAGCATTGATTTTTTGCGAGACTGTGATAATTCTGAGTAAAAGTAATTGATTGAACATTATATTTTATATATTTTATTACTTTAATTCAATTAAACGTGTAATGAAATAAAATTTTTTGCATTTACATTACATTAAGTTGTTATAAAATTGTTACTGCAAAAAATTTTAACATTTTAGCAACTGGTTTTTCCAACAAAATCGTTTCAATGGTGTAATAAAATTAGTTTTCAGATTTTTGCATCCAACAATTTATATTTAGCAAAATTATTCTTTCCGTGTAGGATCAATTAACATTATTCATTATTATTCATAAAAAAGACACATATATTTAATTAATTACTAATTCTCAAATAATTGAAAATATAAATAATGTAATTCATAATTATCAAAGAAATAATATATTAAATCATGATATACGATAAGTCATACAAATAATAATTATCTAAATTAAAGTATTAAAATTATATTAATAAATTCTTCTCTTTTTCCTGATAGGTCGTCTATATTGGCGATGGCGGTAATTACGTGCCAGTTCCTTCATTGAAGAATCGACCGTTGAATCCGAATCTTCAAGCTCTTCAAACTCTTCAAGGCTTGCAAGGCCTTTCTGGAAACGGAGGTACAGGAGTAATCGGTGATGAAGACTGGAGGAGACATCCAGAAACCTGGGATCGCGAACACCGAAGATACAGGCCCAATACGACGAGAGTGCAACGTAAGTACGAAGACAATGTCTTTTATCATCTTGCTGAATTGCATTATTATTATTATATAAACAGAATTGATGGTAATATTAAAATAAACGGTTTCTCGTAAGTGCCGTAATTAACAATCTCAACAATCTGCTTGCGCTTTTTCGATGAGGTAAATTAAATATAAATCAAGTGGATACGCTGTATAAGGTAATTACTCTTCAGCCCGCACAATCTCCGAGCTAATAGAAATTTCCTGGTTTGTAAGTAGCTGTAATGGCGGCTTGCATCAAGACGCTAATTCAGCGGAAATACGTTACGAAAGGGTATTGATTATGTCGATCTATAGAGCCAATAGAAATCTTTATTTGGTCGATAATGGATTATCGACTTATTTTAGCTTGTGATTACATTATTGCGTTCACGCATGAAAGAGATTATACTTCATAGAATATATTAAAGTAAAAGGACGTTCGAATAATAGGATAGCATAATATCGGGGCGTAAACGAGGATCCGCTATTTCCATCCGAATAAAAGCACAAAAAGCACAAAAAGCGTCTACGATATTGGGTCTGATGGGTCAGTGTGCCTCAGAGGAAAGAATGATGTTGTCGTCGCTTTAGCATGTCGATCCGTTATTTTTCTCTCCATTGTCAGAAACCAAAGTCCGTGAGGATAGCGCGCGTTATAGAATAAAATATTTCCCTCCAATGTCTCGGTCGATTGACTTGGAATCGCAGACGCGCTCCGCGCAATATATCCATCCATCTCGGTTCGCAGCCAGCTAGTGCGCCCGAGAATTCAGAGTGTGATGGCGAATGGCTACCGTTAGAGAGGAGGCAATTAAAACGGTGTCGGAAAGTCGTACGACGCTCCTGACATCGAGGGTACGGAGGCAGAGATACACCACCTTGCTTGCAGCACCTTCGATGGCATCTGCAATCGTCATCGTCGTCATCGGGACTCGAGGACCGTCATCATCATCCCGCGCGATCATCATTATCCGCATGTGGATCACGATTGCCTCGTGGAAACTCGAGCACACGGCCCGTACAGATATATCTGGTCGCGTATATGTTATGGCGCCAGTAATCGACAGCTCGTTTCTGACATCGCTTTTTCTGCGAGAAAATTGCGACGCCGAGTCGCAATGAAAATGATGTTTATGAGCGGCCGTTACATTATTTTTTCCTTTTCATGCCAACGCGTACGATGACGTGAAGTTATGTCGTCGAGTCCGCGGGAATTCTTTGAATGATTTAATATTATCTTGAATACATACGGTGTAATATACTGTGAGATTATATCCAAGCTGCAGTTATTATTATTGTTTATGATTTCTTTCGTGCTATATATTCTCTTTTATAGCGATCGATTTTTCATCTAATTTATATTGCGCTGAAAACGGAATCGCATTTATACAAATAATAAATTTACACAATCACAGTTTTATGATTCAGCGATAGAGTCATGATATATCTCTATCTGAATAAATTGACTTTACAAAATGAATTTTCTATCCTGTTCAAAATTCTGTCTCCACAAAAGCTTAATCCAATGATGTCTAATTAAAACTTTAATCGGTCACTTTAGTTTTAATCTCATGTAGCGGGTGTGCAGCAGTAATTAATGCCAGTAGAACAAGACATTAATAACGCCGGTGTAATATCCCGTTATGAAAGAATAATAGACAATGTCCTGTGAAAACAAAATTAATTTTCTACGCGTGCGTATAATTTCCTATATTACGCATATGTGTTACGCTCATCCGCTGCGTATGTTTCTGGAACATCGAAGTTTATTGTGAACGTTTGAGCACTCACTGTCTGTGCATATGGCGAGTAATCAACATAGCAGGAGCATCACTGCCTGATGCTCCCGGAGAAAATTATTAAATTACAGTGTGTTTCATGATAATATAAATAAATAATATTTATCAGGATGGAATTGTATACAAGCCGTTCTCAAGCCCTTCAACGAGTCCTTTTAATTGCATTTTGCGGAAAATTACGGCCATACTGGAAACCGCGATGTGAGAAAAATCCTTTAACGACGCATCATTCCCTTCGCCCATTCGATCAGAACGAAACATCTATTACACCACTTCTTACATTTTTATCATTTATAATCACTTTATATTTCTTAACTAAATAATTATATAATTCGGTAATTCGTTTCACTGATATCTATTATTCACTTTTGAGACGAAGATACGATCATTTATTATTCATAAACTTATAAAGAATTCATACGATAGAATTGTAAAATAATAATTCTGAAATACTACACGTGCGCTTATATATATATTATATATACAAAATGTTGCAGCATCGTATTTTTAATTGCAAAACAATGATTTCTTCCATAGTGTAGGTATCGAGAAGAATTGAGTTATAAGTGATTCACGTAAATCTATTTCGCTCTACTTCATTGTGATAAATTATTCTATGCATATTTAAGAAAATTCAACCGTACAATCAATCAGATTCTATTTTTTAAAAGATCGATGTGCCGAAGCCCTTCGAGACGACGGGACGATCGATGATTGCATTGCTACAGTAAATTTCCTAAAACATTTGGATGAGCCTGCCATTGGCAATGACGAATGCTACGCCCGACCTATGAAGCTCGCTGGTTCAATGAAGTCGTAAAGTCGAGCCGCTCGTTCTCTGCGGGAACTTGAGGCCACCCGCGGTATCGTCAATTACGCGAAAGAGAACCCATTAGATTTAATGTATCCTCCTCGGCAACACGATTCTCAAACGTCCTCCGAGTTCATTTTGCTACTTCTTTCTCTTTTGCTTCTCCCACAAGATTTTTTGCTACGTATCTTTTTTGGAATGTTTTCCAACCAATTTCGATTCGGACCAATAAATAAAGATGCTAAGCATAAAAAGTTGAAGCCAGCATGTTAAAACCAGCACAAGAGTTTTAAGGGAACTCGACAATATTCTCCGGGTCTTTCCGTGACCGCTCTCGGCACATTCGAGCAAATATCGGCGTTGCTCAACTCTTCCCATTGTCTGCCTACTGACAGAGTTTTGCCGGACGATGAACACAAAGCACATATCCGCAATTCTAATAAGCGCCTGCGTATACGTGCGTATACGTACGCGCGGCCGCTCGAAAATGCGCTCGGCACATTCGCGACGGCGTGATGCGTAGGACGAGGATGAAACGGAACGGTTGTATCATCGGCATGCGCCTCCGGTGTAACTATCTTCCCATCACTATCCTTTATTTTCCTCTGAGTCTGTAACAAGCGCATGTTAGCCTTTCTCTCATCTTTTTTTTCCATTTATCAAATCAAGAATAATCCATTTTTATTTATTAATAAATGTTAATAATTTATTGCAGCTAATTTTAATTATTATTATAAAAGTTTTATATCATTTTTATAGACATCTTCTTTAGAAAAAGATGCGTCAAAAAATTTATTTGAAATTTAAATTTAATTAATTAATTTTGTCAAATCTTTCGATAGCCGATGATATCCTTACATGATATTTAATGATGATGTTCAATCAAGTATAGCGTTCGTCGAACATATTCAAATGTCATGCGAGGGTATCGTGCGTCTTACGATGACGGTGGGATGAGCGTGGGTCACGAAACGAAAAGGTTGTATCATCGGCGGACACCTCGAGTGTAACTATCTTCATCCTCCATCAATCTCCATTCCGCTTTGCGGTTACGTTACTACAGTGGAAACGGCTTCTTACCACGAAGAGCGCCTATACGGGACCCCCAACTTACTTTCACTCGTCATCGACGACCGGTTTTCCACTCGCTTCTATCCGCGAATCTGCGATTTTCCGCGCCCGGTTTCTTCATACAAATGACGACAGGCTCTCTTGACAGCGAACATACGCCCACACGATGACCGATCGACACGTTTCCATCTTCTGTGATTGAGTCTCGTTTGAGTATGAAAGCACACATTTCAAAGTGATTATCGGACCCGATATGGTAATGTTATTTTTGCACTATCTTGAAAACACTTCCTGACTGAGAAATCTCTTTTGCGAAAGAAAATTACCTGTTATGTTTCATTAAAAAGATAGATTCTTGGCTACAAAATTTGTCTGTAAAGATCTATCGATTGTAACATCAATATGTTTATATTCTTTAAATTTTATTTAAATAGTATAAATATGATCTAAACAAATTATATGAAAAATTAGTTTATTTTTTAATTTTAATGTGTATATACTGAATACATATTTTTTTAAATTATTACTACACTAATTTATTATCTAAAATTTAATTCTTAGTAAATATAGACACAATATATAGGTAGACACGACACATTGATTATTGTTTGTATATACAGTTTTTCATTTCTCTTTCAACATCAAAGATTCCACCTAGACATTCTTGATTTCGCAAAGAATTAAGATGCAGATAGAGAGTTTATCATGCTGTTGAATCAACATAATTATACGTATAATGAAATATAAAATAATGGAACATTTAATAACAAAAAAAAAAACACAGGTTGGACAGATTGAAAAAGAGCGAATAAAAATTAAAATTTATTATAATTTTTTTAATCGATTTATTGAATAATTATTAATTATAAGTTAAATAATTACTTTTTATATCTTACATTTTAGATATCGAGGCGGAATGTCAAGATGATTACATGAAAATCAGGATCGGATTCAACGGCTCTTTCACCGGCCTCTTGTATTCAGCAGGTAAAATTAATGGCGCACAAAATTGACTTATATTAATGAGTCATTATTTCTAACATTGTGCAATTTACTCGGAATTTTTTTTATTAAATACCGTTATATTTTTTGCAATGTTAATCACATATGCAAGTAGCCAAACAATAACGTAATCAGATTACAGTTTAAAAATTGCTTTTGACATAAGATTGTAAATATTGCGACGCGAATTATACAAATGGCGCGATGTCGAAAAATGGTGCGGTGTTTGAAATTTTACGCTACACTCTATTACAGTCAAGAGATTCGACATAATACTGCATCTAAAATATGTGACTGCATAACTGACTGCATTGCTGATCCGCAATTACGTCGGCAGACAGTGAGACGAGTATGTACGTTCGCGCTAATGAGGTAATAGCGGAAATTATCGTAAAGCGATCGGCGGTCGTCCACATCAGCCGCTCTAGAATTTTTCTTTCACCGTCGTAAGTCCATCTGTCCGGTCTAGTAAGATACTTCCGTTATTTCGAAAGAAGCGTATCGCAGCCGTGCCTTCTGGCAGCTATGCACCGGCAAAAACGGCATCATCGTCGATTTCTTTACAAATTATTCGATGAGAAAGATGACCTCTTCTTGAACCTTGCATCTGTTTGGTATCCACTCTGCTAATCCGCAATTTTCTCATTGATCGTTAATCAATATTTCAATAATGAACTAAGCGCCTTTGTGCCAACGCGAATGTGGTCATAAACCACTTCATAAACCACTGAGACTTTTCTGATTGAATCCAGCAAAACAAAAACTAAAAAGTCAGATTAATTTCTAACTTCCTAACTCAGGCGCAAACGAGTATACTTTGTTCTTTCTTCACTTACTTTTTGTCGCCCCATTTGTTTGCGATGAAAACGCATCAACGTCCCGCCTATTCTTCGCGCAGTGCTATCTATGTAGTCGAAATGCCGCGAGGTAGATTGTTTGATAAAAGAGATATCAGTTGATATTCGATATCGAACACGGTCGTATCATAGACGACCGCGTTCCAGATGAACAAGAATAATCGCTTTTAATTGCAGGCTACTCGTACGATCCCGATTGTATGTACGTTAATGGGACGGGCCGAGACTACTACGAGTTCTACATTCAGTTGAATCGGTGCGGCACCCTCGGCGAGAACACTCATCATCAGGACAGCAGGAAGAATCCGACGGTACGTAAAATAGACGAGCGCCGAGCGCATCACGGAATGACGGTTCATTACTTTAGTGTGTACCGGCGCCGGTAGACAAGGAATAATAATGATTAACAACACCGGGGAAAAATGAGGGAGACTTATTTTTAATGTTGATAATTAGAGAAAATTAGATGTCACATCGCGCGTAGATCGCGCGGGAACGTAGGCACCGCTATTACGGCTGGTTTCACATGAGAAATAAGACTCAATGACGTATTGCTCTTGTCTTTCCAGAAAAATCTTATGTGGAACACGGTCACAGTGCAGTACAATCCATTAATAGAGGAGGAGTTCGACGAACACTTCAAGGTGACTTGCGAGTACGGCTACGACTTTTGGAAGACGGTGACATTTCCTTTTCTCGATGTCGAGTGAGTGTGATAATCTTTTTACTTTTGAAATAAATTAATATAATGTGTTAATATAATGTGTTAAATTAATATAATATCTTAATATAATGGGTATAATGTCTCAAAACGTCAAAATGGGCTTTAAGCGTGGAAACAGTACGAAGGGTCATATCGATCAGAGACTCGAGGTTGTTTTCACAGTGCACATTGCACGCGAAGTACACGACGCAACGTGAGCCATCGTCTGAAACCTTCGATTACGTGAACTCGATGGAACGTTTCACGCAAGGCGTTTACGTAATATCTACGATAATGTCTAACATCTGTGCTATCCTGTTGGCGCGAAGTAGGCCGTACTGTTCGCGAGATAACGGATACGCATTCTGCCTGCCTCTTACGCACCCACCTTCTTCCAGGGTCGCCACGGGAAATCCCGTAGTCTTCACCCTGCAGCCTCCGGAGTGCTACATGGAAATCAGATACGGTTACGGGACCACTGGAACTAGAGTGGCTGGACCAGTTCGCGTCGGAGATCCCCTGACTCTCATTATCTACATGCGCAGCAAATACGGTAAGCCTTATGTAGCTTAACTGCAACTTAACTCCGGCTTAGCCACGTAAAATCGTTAGAATATATAATGGATTCGACCTACTAGATTTACAATACTTGAAATAAACAACAAACAAAAGACAATAGGAAACTAATGAAATAACAGTGTTTCTAATATCGAAAATAAGTAATTAATCATTACCTTACAGTATTAAGTTTCTATAATGGATATCAATTAAATTATACATATATCTGTGTTTTTACGATAAATTAATTTATTATTTCTTCTTCTTTCGCTTTCTTAGAAGCGCTTTTGAAAATCTAACCAATTCAAGTCTATAATTTAATTGAATCTAATGTTTGTTTGCGTGAAACATAATTATAAAAATACTAATAAACTATTGTAATGTTATATTTAGCAATAAACCTTCAAGGCAAAAAGTTTGTTAAATTGAAACAAAAAACGAATGTGCTTGCAAATTGTTTACAATACGTATTTTCGTGTATTTGTTTTTTTTTATTCAACGGTCAGCCTAATCATACGACGCCCGATTTTGCCAAGCTATCATGCGATAGCGATAACGGTATAAGATGAACAGCAGAAGACTTTGTCAGTCAGCTAGTCAATCTGAGCTCGGTAATTTGCGAAAGATGCGGAAATGCTGGCGAGAAGATATGAAAATGTGTGTGCTTTGACGTAACGACAGATGTCTGTACTTTAACCAGTCAGGCTTCTGTATTTATGTCTATATCACTTATGTCATGCAAATCTATGTCAGAAGGTAGAGGACGTCAGATTTTATTCCCATTTTGCCGCTTATGACTAATTGATGTTGTTATTGTGATGACATATATATACTTTACGAAGCTAATCATCGCTTTTTATCTAAATCGCTTTAATCTAATCTAATGAATCTTTAAAAACGGAATCTTTAAAAATCTTTAAGAACAATTCTCTTCTATATTAAATTTGCTTAACTCTTTTGCAATTTAGGAGTTAGTACATTTTATATTGTAACGTTTTAAATGTTATCATTTTTATAGAATTTTATATGGTGATAGATTTATGATTTTCAGATGAATATTTATGCCGAATTTTTTTGTAGATGGTTTTGATATCGTCGTAAATGACTGCTACGCTCATAATGGCGGAAACAAAAGGATTCAATTGATCGATCAATACGGATGTCCGGTTGATGACAAACTAATTAGCCGGTTTCGTGGTTCATGGTCGGAGAGTGGCCTGTTCGAGACGCAAGTTTTTGCTTATATGAAGACCTTCAGGTTCACGGGATCGCCGGCTTTGTATATCGAATGCGATGTTCGCATGTGCCACGGAAGATGTCCGGTAACTAAATATTTTTTAGCGCGTTACTATTTGATTTCATTCCATTCTTAATCTATTTAAATCAGGTAGTAAGCAGATGTTACTGTCATCATTTTGACATCAAAATGTCATTTTAACGTTAAATTGATGACAAATTGATAGCAAATGACGTTAGCTTGCTATCTGATTATCTTTTTAATCTGTTTAAGTGTTACGCTCATTAAATTTGATTAAATATTTCAGAAATTATTTACTTTTAAAATAGTTTAGTTATTAATATGTCATAAACATAAAAATTTAATATTTTGTTGTGTGTATTTAATCGTTAGGTATATATTACATATTTCTGAATTTTTGCAATTAAATTGACAACTTTTGAAAAACAATATAAAAAAGTACTCCGAATATTCTAATTTTCAAACGATGTTTTTCATGCTACTTTGCACGTTTCTGTTCATTTGTGTCTGAAAATAAATTAGTGTTCCAGTTTTACAAATATCTTTAATTTAAACGATCACACCCGTATTTCAGAGTCAACCTTGCCATTGGAGAAACGCAAAGAATGTAGTAAAACGGTCAGTGTCGGAAATCGATGGACCATCGACACCGGCGTCTAGTTTGTCGGAGAACGTGAATCTCTTCCAATCTCTTCGTGTTCTTCAGGAAGGCGAAGCGGACACGGAACTGTTCCAGAATTCCACTAGCTTCTCTCGCAGCGGTAAAGAAGATATACATATATATGTCAAACATTTTACTGTTAGAACAATTATTTGACAAGCCATGCATTTATCATAGCTTCGTTCAGTAAGAGATGCTCTATTTTTTTTTTTTTTTATTATAATTGTGTAATGGCGAGCATCGATTTGAAATGAACGAAGCTTGCATATAAAATTTTGCAAATTTTAATTTATTACTTATACGTATAAATTTTAACTTATACTTATAAAAAGCAAACGTTTAATATGTATATCTCAATGTTAGAATTATTATAATTACAATCTTTTTAAATTTGCATTTTTTTGTACATAGGATTTAGCGAGCCTACGACTGACAGAGTATGTTTGAGATCTACAGTGGCCAGTACAATAGTGGGACTCGGCTGTGGTTTCTTCTGTATCATGGCCGGTATGGTACTAGCCATGTGTTCGCGAATGCGACGACAAGCGCGAGAAAAATTATTGTCGGACAGTATAAGCTATATGACGCACCAAGGTCGAATCAACTAGGGTAACATTTTTAGCATGGGGAGATCTATTTCTTCTCGCTTCATCTCAATCGGTTGCGATATCCTCGCATCTTTCGCAGCAAATGGAGCTGTCTAAGAAACTGCTCCGCCGGTAATATAAGAATGCGTCGTTAAAATAGGAAATGGTCGATATGAATGACTTCGAGTTACTGATAAATTGACATTGATAAAAATACGATTAAAATGAGGTGATAATTTTATTGTTTTTATAAATCGGAAGAATATCAGATTTGTAAACAATTTGAGAAGAGTCTTTTTACGTACTCTATTCTTTTCTCAATTAACTTCTTAAGGTAAGCATGGGATTGATACAATGCGAAGTGCCTTATGTATTTTGATAGTCGATAATTCAGGCTCCCATGGATATAATAGGTCTCATCGATTCATTGTGTGCGAATGCTTTTTTACATAAATAATATTCGCTGCTATACTCTCGCTTCTTTTAATTATTGAAGTGTTAATCGATACTTATTCGTCAATTGATGTATATGTCGCGATTGAAGTATCTGTGGCGAGTTATCGCTCATCGATAAATAGAGGTAGAAATCGTCGATATTGCCACGATCTCGGTGCCGAATGTGCGGTTAACAGAATTCGATCTTTACTGCGTCGATCGGTAATTTAACAGTTTATACTTGTGATCGACATGGTATCTTTTTTTATTGTTTTTTTCTTATCTCGCATACGGTACATTTAGAGATCAAAACGAACGTAACGTCAGTAACAACGCTTAATTGCCGTTGATAAGATTCAGTACTTATATGTGTTTCTATCTATGACATTACTCGCCATATTCAGGAACGTGAAAATAAATTTTGCTAGCGATTCACTCAATAAAATAATTAATACGTGAAATGATAAATAAAAAATAATAAAAAGAGTATCTAATATTCAATTTAACAAAGTTAAGAGCATATAAATATCACCAATTAAAATATTAATTAAAAATTATCTTTTACAACAAAAGAATTATAAAAACGCCTTTTATAAGATAAAAGGAATTAATTTTATTAATATAAATATATTAATTTTTTTTAAATATTCACATAAACAAAATACGTAAAAAAATATACATTCTTCTGCAGTTTTTTCATATGTTAAATTAACGCATAATCAAAATATATAATATTATTGTACAACATTGAAAAACAAAGCAATCTCATAATTCTAGAAATCAAATAACTTCATGTCACTTTGCACTTAATCGAGATGCATATATTTATTTTACAAGAAGCATGAACAATAATTAAATTATTTATTTAATTGACGACCTAATCTCGTCGTTCCTGAATGTTCGTGAATAATGTATTAAAGTTTAACTAAGTATCAATTATATAACAAATGAATATGCTTAAGTTTATATATAATACTTTATATATACATAGCATCAAAGGTGCGAACCCTATACTATAATAGAAGAAGAAAGAATAACACAAGAAAATTGGAAATATGGAATTAGTGGAAATATTGAATCGGGTGTACGGCCAGCGAGGATTAAATAATATTTTACAAAACCGCCCCGCCAAAGAGTCGCGTAGCTCAGTTCTCGTCTTAATATTTATTCAGAAATTTGCCGAACCTCGCGCGATTTTTCGCCACTGTGTGTGAAATATTAATTTCCCCTCCTGGTCGTTCCCCTCTTTACACGTTTCGTATAATTTAACATTACAGTATCTCTCCGATTCTCATTGCTCCACATTGATCCCAAGTTCCCATGTCCCTCTCCCTTCCGTTATTCGAGCATCAAGCTAAGTATCCGGAATCTGCTCGATTAATTATCTGTAAATATAGTGTTGTATCATGACTCATAATATTTATGATTAAGCTCGAGTGTATCAAGGTTTCCAATAAATAATAGAAGAAGATTACATTCTGACGTGTCTTATCTGACGTTCGTACCTCGTATAAATACAATATTAGCCTCTTACCAATGGGAATGACTTATGATATTAACGAATAAGTTAAAAGCGATTTTATCTCAACCAGTTCTTAAAAAAATTTAAAGAATTTATTCTGAATCAGTATATTTTGTTTTTGGTGCAATCTTAAAACAAGAAGCAACTGTTTTAATCAAAGTTCTATTTATATCTCCTTTCTCTGTTTCTCTCTCTTCCAAAAAAAGTTTTGGTTTCATTTTATATTTTACATCCGTTTTATGATTTACATTCTACTATCTGATAATAATTTAAATTGTATGTGTCAGTA
>NW_017259337.1:491592-513903 GCF_001594045.1 Atta colombica | reverse complement strand
TTTATATTCTATATTTATATTCTATATTTATATTCTATATTATTTATATTCTTAAATATATATGCTATTCACAATGACATATGTGATCGCTCGCGAAAGGATCCAGAAACCGGCGTGACGAAAGCCTGAGATCTACCTGACTGATCTTGAAAAATTTCAGATGTTTCGGATCATAATGGTCACGGAACGGAACAAATCGTGTTTCTCCAACAGCGCATTCGTCTTACGAGATGGATCCGAAAACGTCGGTCAATCGCCGCCCATAAATGGGGTACCCCCGATGAAAAGTGAAAACTCCTTGCAATATTTCATCCGCAAGACGAACCGTGACCGTCATTTATCGTTCGATCCCTCGATAACGAAAGAAAAACGCGTTAATCGCCGAACGACCGGTTCTCGATTCAACCGACATGAAAAAAACATTATCCGAAGACAGTTTTCGCTTTAATTATTTATAACATATAAGATGAAGTGACGGACAGGAAGGATCTTAACGACTGAATTTATATAGCACTATTTGTTCGGACTAAAAGACATTGTTTGATTAAAAAGGCTGAGCAGTGTAAAATTTTGTATATTTGACAAAATGAAAAGAAAGTTTTACAAAATGAAAAGAAAACAATGTCAATATACATTCTACATCAAAATATGAAATGATATATAAATAACATATTCTTCTCTCTCTCTCTCATTATAATACCTTTATTAATTATAAAGTAATATTGTTATAACAAGTTTTCTCAACAAGGATTTATATTATATAAGATAAAATAATCTTTGATACAGAATTGGATTTTATTTGATATTATTAAAAAAAGAGAAAATATCACACGTTATCGCGATTAATTATCTATTTATTTGTGACCTAATTATCTTTGTATGCATTAACCAAATCTCAATGTCGCCAAATTCTTTCCAAAAAGGAGGCGTTACCAGCCATGGACCTTATTGTGCAGCAAAAGGGCAATCATCCGCAGTAACGAACTGTCTCGCCCGCCTACCATGCGGTAATTAATCAAGCCACAATAAATTAATTGCCGCTCCGGCAAGAATTAATTGCCATCCCGACAATAATTATGGCTAACGCAGAAATAATTATCGTGCATCCCAGCAGAGCGTTGATCCTCGTCCAACGATAATCCGCGCTCATAATTCGATACATACGTATATCACGATCGATCGTTCCCCTGTGCGCACGACCTCTTGTAAAACCAATTTAATTTCAATAAAATAACCTTTTTAAATGTACAGAAATCATTCCGAGACAAATTTCGTAATAATGTCCGGATAAAATTATTCCGCGAAAGAGAGAGGAAGGGAAAAGATTCTGGTAAATCATATTAAATGATACATTATATAAGTTTGTGCTATTATTATTATATGTGAATTTTCTGTAATACAATAATAATAGTCTGTAATCAATTATTATTTTAGAGAATTACACACAACTATTTTGCTATACAAGAATGAATAATATTAAACAAATTTATTAATCATCCGTTTCTATTTTTGCCAACAAACTTCCGAAAACATAATACCTCCGAAACGATGATATTTTCATGAATGTCTCTCACTCATTCGGGAAAGACATATGCATAAGAATGTAAGAAGAGAAAAAAGGTAAAGAACTGAGAGACAAATAAGACTGTGAAAAGAAGAAGAGGAAGAAGGTGGATATCAAAATAAAATCTCAAGCTAATAAATATTCGGTTATCGCGGATAATCGAGTTATCGCGCGATACGGAGTCGAGAGGCAGGATTTTACCGGGTGCGAATCACTAATACATCGTCAACCCGCACGTACGCATAGTATACACACGAAAGCCTGCACATGTATCCATTTTACTTGATGTGCCACTGTGGCACGTGTGTGAGCTCGGTACCGCACTCCGCTTACATACGTTTAAATAAAATAGAAGTGTGGAATGCTGAGATAGCGCCTGGCGGAAGTTACGTTTGGATGTGATCGCGTTCTCTGGGCCACGCATCATCGTACCAAAGTTTCTTGTATTATCTTAAAGAGGGACTCCATTAAAATACTGATGATGTAACAGCACGGTCGCGCGGCTATAAATTGACTCGCGAAAATAAAATAAAGCATAAATTCTTTTCATTGGCCGGTGATCCAGTTTATAACTTATTACAGAATTTAAGAAATATTACTGATCATTTTTGACGCACGAGAAATATACAGACAATACTTTTCTATTAATTTATAAAAGAGATTATTTCACCTCTAATTACGTAATATTTTTATATTAGATGGCAAATTATATGTATATAGTAACAATAATATATTTTATAGTTTCTGTATAAATGTACAAATTTTTTAAATATTATATAACATAATGGTAATAAATCGCACATATTATATTTATTATTCAAACATATCAATATATTATAGCTTAAAAAAAATTCATTGTCGAATTAATATATAAATATTTTTACAAACTTAACTTTAATTATAAATTTACTTTTGCATTAACTACTGCAGGAAAGAATAATTTTTGCAAGTTGTAAAATTACATTTGTATAAATATATATACCTTTAATATTAGATCCAAAAATTATTTACTATAATTATTGTAACTATATTTATAATTTTTTTATAATACTTCAATAGTTAATATAGCGATTTATTCAGCAATCATTTCTTTGTTGAGGCTGAAAAAAGGTATAATCATCAACCATGAACACATTATCTTATCATCTCTTTACTCTATAAAAAATATTTTACCTTCGGACAATGCGATCGATTAAACGATATCGTTTCCAATCGAATCGTTTCGTTGACTACGGCTGTCTGTTTTTCGTTGCAAGCCATAAATAAGATTGTCGGGCGTTTGCCAGAGGTACTTCCCCGTCAGATAAGTCTGATAGATGCACCTCCGTGATTTCCCTCGCGAATATAGCTCTCGAGTCTCTTCTCGCGTGATCCCACGAAATTTAGCGCCTGCAGCGCGATGCATTACGATCCGGGGCAATTTGCAACATCGCAATTATTTAACTACGAATGACGATTTCGTCGGACGAATTCTTCGCCGAAGAAAAGTTTCCTAATAATGAGCGACGTGCACCCAACAAAATCTGATAAAGACTCCATTGTAAATTCCGCTGTAATTTATCTCTGTATATAGTCTCTGTATATAGTTGAGCGACGCACGGCGAGGGCAATAATGTTCATTATTGCGATGTGGTGCAATTCCGTGTATCTGCCTTATCAAACGACGGGCAATTTGTCCATCGCGTTTCTATTTAAATGTTCAATTAATAATAATTTAATTACATTACGGCTGTTCCCTCTAACCCTGTCAGGCGAGTCGGATTAATGATTTGTAAGATTTAATTCTTCATAATCTATGTGCGAAGGAGAACTAATTAAGGAAGAATTCTATCTATAGATCTGAACAAAGTTTGCTTCAATTAATTGCGTAAGCGGCGAATCTCTCGTGACTTGGTCAATTTTTCAGCTTAATCACGTCGTATCGATAATGTATGTTTGTGGGTTTAGAGAAAATAATAGTCTCTTGTTGAATGACAAGTGCACTGACATATCACCGTTATTAAATAGAAAAGGAGGCACTCTATAGGCAAGCTATAATAAAAAGCAAAAAAAGAACACCTTAAAACAAAACGCGAATAGAATAGTGTCCTTCCCTGTTTCTTATGGCAGGCCGCTATCAGGGCCAAATTGGCGCCTTCTTTGCCATGCTAATGCTGCCGGGCAGCTTGATATTCGAGAAATCGATACGTACGCACAGTAACAGGGACGCAGCTTTTTGTTAAGTAACTCCGAGTCTTTCGTGTATATTTAAAAGTATCAGAATATATATCAACATTTATGTTTTTACATAAAAAATTAGAGGTAGAAGCAAATTTTAAACAAATTTTAAATTAAAAAAATGCTCAGTATTTCTTTCGTTAAAGAAATACTCACGTCATTACTTGATTTGGAACATTAAAACTTCTGTAATTGCACAAATCGAGTCATAAATCAAAATAAACGAAAAATTATATGATATTCCACGGCAATGCCGACTTTGTGAAGCGCAATTTTATACGTATGTCACGGAAAGAATTTTAGTTTGCCGCATATTACGCGCTTCACACGGATGCGTCGTAAATCACGTTAAAAAGAATTTCCCAGTCTTATTATGCATCACTAACTTCGCACGGTGTAAATTATTGTATCATTAAGCGGACTTGTATCTGTACGGAACGTAAATAATACGGTTGCCACAATTAAAATAAAATCTGGGGTTCAGATAAAAATCAGCTGCGTAAAATTAGTCAACCCGAGCGTTAAGGTGTAAATTATGCAGATTGATTCACTCCTATGAAGGATGCGCGTGCGTGTTACGTGGCATTGGATTGCAGCGTTATGATAAAAAAAAAATATAATCTAATTATCTAATACATAAATAAAAGAAATATTTAAAAAAATCGCTCTATATATTCGAGAAACATGAAGCAGTTTTAACATCATTATAAAAGCGGATGCCTAAATTAAAATAAAACCGTGATTTTATTTGAACCATGAGTACCAGATTGTACAATAATTTATGAAAATATTTTTATTTCGGCGATTTAGAATATTAATTTTATATTAATCTTTTACTAATTTATTTCAATCTTAAAAAAAGGACTAATCGATTGAATGACTAAGGTATTGTCTGGAAAAATATCAACGTCGCTTAATTGATTCAACAAAGTAATAAAAACAGCGGATCAGCGCACAAAATGAGACGCTTTCCATCCACGAAGACAGCGGTGCAGATTTGCACACATCGGGCATTGCAAATTCGTCCCTGGGGAAGGATGCATCACCTTGTTCCACGAGAGCGAACTGCATCCTCTCGACGAATGAGAGTAGCCGCTTACGAATTAGCGGGCGCAGCAAGTCCCGGCTAACTTACAGGGTGTACCTAAGCGAAGGCCTTAGGGATACTAACGAGCGCGTGAACGCTCGTTAAGGCGGGAATGCAGGGCATTGCAGGGTAACCCGCGTTAACGAAATTTACGAAGCCAGCCGACGGTAACGAGTTCGAGGCTGAAGTACATGCTGCGAGCGAGGATATCGTCCTTAATTCTGCGATCGCGGCTGTTAACAGACGTCTTTTTTCCATCATTACGTACTTCGTACGCTCCGGCGAAACTACCACGTTCTTTTATCTCACTCGAATACCACCTTTTCGTCAATTTTACCTGAATTACAACGCATTCTCTTCATCCCCTCGAGCTTCGTTTAACTATACCTTTCGAGATCATCGTATGTTTGTTGAAAGCTGTAATAGAAAGAATGAAAAATGGTTGCAAAGGATGAACAAAGCAGTAAACACGCAAATGCATATCATATATCGTACATGCGAAATATATTCCAAAACGGACATATGTCAGGAGAAATATGCGCATGTAATCTCATTTAGAATCTTATTTTATATTTCAATTTTTCAGTGAGAGAAAACTAAAGCGAAACAAATATGTCGTTTATGACAAAGAATAAATATAATTTTATTATCTTAACTAATGCAACATAATATAACGGGAATGAATAATACGATGGGAAGAATTTATAAACTTTGTGACGGTCTTGCTTCTCGCTCACTTCTTCTCGATGATTGTTGGATTCGCATTGAAATTTACGAGTTGTTAATGTGTCGCTAATAATATGCCATTATAGTAGCTTACATGATGGCGGAGCATATATCAGCAGATTTTTATTTGTGCATTGGCTTGAGAAGTACGTGCACACATCAAAGGCCGCAAACGATGGCGTTCCTGAATTATTAGAATAAAATGAATTTGCTAGAAGATGAAGAGTGAGATACAAAGGAAGCAAGATACAAAAGAGATTCTTGAAAGTGCATATTGAAAGTGCGGACAGTTAAATTTCTTCGACTAACAGAATTTTAAATTGATTTGTTTTCTTTACAGTACATCCAGATAGATACGTATTTTATGTAAGTATTAATTTAGCTTAATTCGTTTTAAATATATTATTTTTAATAGTTTTCGAAGAAGTCAATTTGAACAGATTGTTAGTTTTTAAGAAATAAGACGTCCACTCTTGTTTTAAAAATATTTTGTTATAATTAAATATTCATAATGTTAAGAATATTATACTAATGTAGAAATTGTTTACACGAACAAATAGTAATATTGACTGCCGAGTGGCACACATATAGAATTAATCTTCTGGCGTATACAAAATCTGCGAGATCGGAATTTACAAGCTGATAGGTTTTTACCTTCGTTACATCCTTATCCGCATGAAGATCGACTAATAATGAGCTTTAACGATCGCTTCGGGATCATGTTGACGCGCGCTCAAGCTCCTCACAGGCCGAGCGAAAAATGAATACATGATTCACGAGCTGAATGCACGCTACCTTCTCCAAGAGAATGAAATGCATCGTGGAGAATCGATAGTCGAGTAATTCGCTACCGATGATTCGCGGCGATTTATCTGCTTTGCATTTCCATGTCACGCGAGAGTTGCTCTCTTAACTTCTCTCATTCAGTTCTTCTTCCCCGTAATTATGAGAGAATCTCATTATATATAGACACATCTAGATCCAAGTTTACGATTTCGTCTGATTTATAGTTTCGATACCATTGAGTAAAAATTTATTTCTGGCGAGTATATTTTTATCTCGTTTGTAAAAAGTAATGACCGAAAGATAACGTGGAAGAGCATAAATGTGAAGATGAAAGAAACTAATAAAGTCGGAGCAAGTTCAACAGACCTGAAAATGTGTAGAACGTTCATATAACTAAACAAGATAAATGCAACGATATCATCTGTTTTAAATATAGTAGAAGCTAAGTGTTAAATCATATATGAGCAACTAGAGGAATCAAAAAGAACACGCGTAAAACGTACTTACAAGGCGAAACAGACGGAAACGAAGAGAATAACGAGAGAAGCAACTGGCGAAGTAAACGGTGGGGGATAAAAGCAAGAGGAACAGACACCGATAATAAACGAGTCGACAAAGACAGAATAGTGCAGCGAGTTGTATCACCTATGGGCAGATACAGAACTCGGAAGAAACGCAGGGTACACGCCGCGAGTCGCGACGGAATAAAGTTCGCGAATAAAGAGAGAGGGAGAGACGGCTGTAGCCGCTCCAATAGACCTCTACTACCCAACAACGCTGGGTGGGGATCGACCGAGTGAGGTGAGCGCGTAGGAAAAGGATAGCCTTCTAGACGTGGCGCGAGGTAGGGTGATGCCACGATCATCGGCAAGAAGTGGGATGTGGTGACCACCTATGAGGCGAACCCACGAGACGTCGGTTCATTCGAGTGGGGCGAGTTAGGGCGTTTCATTGCAGCATGTTCGCGTGTCAGCCACCAGATGTCGAGCGATCATGTCCCTCACCCGCGTCCTCGTCCCTTCGGGGTCACCTTGGGAGGCGTGTACGCGTACAAGTCTACACCCAGAAACGCCCATCGCGGGCCCTCCCGCCACTTCCTCGCCGCAGACGTTCCGCGGCAACCAACTGGACAACCAGGCCCGGTCCGGTTTCACGGCGTCGCACTACGGCTCCGTCGAACTACACCCGCGTCTACCAGCGCCGCGAAGGACTCCACGTTTTCATCGGCGCGATCTACTCGGAGCAATTCACTCACTCTGACGTTCTTACTTTTGTCACTGACGCTATTTTCGTCCTGATCGTGCACTAACTAGTACAACGGAGACGCATCCAATGCATTGTCGTCGCTTTGAGAACGTCAGTGATCTTTGTATGGCGCCTAAGGAACGTCTAATTGATCGAAGATCTGAAAATATGTGAAAGTGCATTGTGTTAGACTATTACAGCGAAACTTTGAAGGGCTGCGCTTTGT
Organism: Atta colombica; assembly: GCF_001594045.1. NCBI lineage: Eukaryota > Metazoa > Arthropoda > Insecta > Hymenoptera > Formicidae > Atta > Atta colombica. The sequence goes on along the minus strand of NW_017259337.1, from coordinate 506,052 downwards.
AAGCGACAACAGAACCACCGTGATTGGAATTCTAACTAAGATCATCTGTATTATAGATGAGCAACAAACTTGTTCAAAGTAATTTATGGTGTAAACATCGTTAAAAATCTTACGACGAGGAATACATAGAAAATGAAAGTGAGATAAAGTATAAATATTGACTGAAACAGTCCGCGAAAATCAACACGTCACAATCCGTCGGAATGAAACCGAGTGAGGTTACTATTTAGTCGGTATAAAATTCGCAAGAGGTCGAAATAAATGTCAAAAGTGTGAAGAGAAATTCTTCTAGTAGAAGGATCGTTCTATCGTTAGATTATAATCTTGTTAATTAATCATGTATGTTAAAAAGAATTGTGAAATTCAAACAGACAATGATACAGATATATACAAATATGAAAATGATATTTATCAGTGCTAGACGGATCATTTCCATAAGATATCATTAAAAATGATATTAAGTATTGAAAGAGAATTATGATTAATTCTTGAAGAAACGTTACGGGGAGAAGAAGGCATCATGAAAACACGGTCTACAAAAGTTCCGTTGTGATCGGATCAAGAAAACGAAGTTTGTCATTGCGAGGTGGGTGTTTCTTCGGGTAAAAAATGTCGAGTACTCTTCCGGAGGCACCAATGGGTCTGGACTCATCGGATCCGGAGATCAGGTCGAATCACCTGATCTCGCGACTGGATCATGACCAGGAGGACACGGAGAAACGGGATCAGACGCGAGGAACAGAATGCAACAACGCGGACAGTGATTGTGAGAGCGATACGAGCGAAGTGTTGAGCGTTGGCAGCGAACCGACGCCAACTAGCGTGGTTGGTGTGCGTGTATGCGGCTCTATGAGGTACGACCAGGAATCCGCAAGTAGCCGGGGCGAGTTCCGTGACGAGGAGAACACAAGAACGTCGGCGACACCATCGCCTTCCAGTTCCGCCAGCTGCAATGATCTGTATTATCAGCGTACGTCCAATAATCACGTTCCAGCACCAAGTCCACCTGGTTACAGTCAACCACCATCGTCCCCTACGGCGTCTTCCGTCAGATCTCCGGCTTCCTCCTCGGCTACCGCCTCGTCTCCAGGTCGACCGGAAGCTATACAAGAGGCTATCGTACCTAGATATCAATCCAGTCATCAGCAACATCTTCTTACTCGATATTCTTCTAGGGAATCTGATATTTCCGACTACACGGCGCGAGTTCAGCATAGCCTAGGTCATGAAATCATTTATCCAACTGTAGAAAGGTTACATCGTACACCAATAAGCGTTCCTCTAGTAACGAGACTCTCGTTGTCACCGCCATCGGCCATGACGGTCACCGGGCTTCAAGCAACGACGCCTGTTCTCCATCCCGCTGCTTGTAGAGATCCGCGGGAGACTACCTCGTTGATGCCGCATCACAGTCAACATCTACATCACGTGAACGCCCACACGCATCTGCATCAGGGCTCGCAGGTACAGCATGTACCGGCGAATTCGGTGCATCAGCATCGGCTGTCGGTCAGCAAGCTTCTGCAACGGGATTCCGGGAGTCCGGCATCGCCAAGCGCTAGGGAGGAGAACGGGCGTACTTTGCCCTCCGCGAATGGCGTGCAAAATAGTATCAGCAACAATGGCAATCATCACAATAACAATAACAACAATAATAACAACTTACAGCATCAGGCGGGTCTAAAGTTCAGTATAGATAATATTTTAAAAGCGGACTTTGGCAGGAGAATCACGGATCCTATCTCTCTGAAGAAGTCCCGGCCTAAAAAAGTGTCTTCAAGGCCGATTGATCTAACGAAGGACTTCTTAGAATCGTCCTCCGATACTTCTGAGAGGAGCAGCTCGGAAACGACAACGACCAACGCCTCCCCTACCGGTGTTTCGACTGGGAACACGACGTCCAACCAGACTGGAACAACCGATCCTGGAAAGATGTTATGGCCAGCGTGGGTCTACTGCACCAGATATTCGGACAGGCCTTCCTCGGGTAAGTTATCAATATTGTTTGAACGATCATCATTCGTGTACTACGCTATGCAAATTTGTTTTCTTTTTCTGTTTTCTTCATGTCTGTAGCATAATGGCAATTCATCGCCAAGATGAATTTATATGTTAAGAGTTATTTGGAAAAATTATTTGTCGAGATGTGCTATAATGAAATCTTTGGCAATCGCCTATGTAACGCGTCACTACAACGAAGCTTCGATTTGTCATAGCAGGAACGATGATTTACATCGTCGTTGAAATATGACAGACAATTCGCATTATGATCTCATCAAAATTCCGCGTATTTTATATAGTCTTTCGTATAGGAATGTAACAGCAAATATATCGTATAATAATATGATTAATCAAAATTTATTATCATTGTTTATCCAGCGCAGAAGTTTGTGTATTAATATTCGAAGAAATACATTGCAGAACGTTTTAAATGGCGAAGTGAGTTACGCATTCATTGTTCAAATAGAATTGCCTAATCCGCATGAATAGAATCTCTCATTAAGATCGTGTAATGGCTGTAAATGCCGAATATATAAATTTCTTAGTCAGAGAAGGAATATTTAACACCGGGAGAAAATGTTTCTCGCCATTGTGTGAGAAAGCGTTTGTAAAACGACTGCAATTTACTACTGTCACGATTGACGTGTAATACACTGTTCATTCGTAAAATCGACTGCCACGTTTTTCAAATCATAATTAATTAGAGAAACATATATAGCATACACACATCACATTAATTATGGTATGCCTTGGTAAGCGAAAATGGTACAACTGTATAAATATATAAATTGGAAGCATGGAAGAATAATCTCATAATTCATAATGAAATAGTTTTTCGACGTTGTATACGTATGGAATCGTATCTTTGTAATATAACAAATAATTTAAGATCTTATCAGTTTAATTTAAATAGCATATATTTGCGCATATTTATCAGTAAAATATGATTTATCATCGAAGAATTTTAAAAGTACACGATTGTACAACACGTGGACGATTTGACTGTGTAAAACTTATTTTTAACGAACTGCTATGTATCACGGCACCTTACGCTATTGATCGGACAGTTAATTATCATCTGCTTTTCGAAAGAAGTATGTATTATTGCCACGTTTTTGCAGCATCGCGCAGATAGATGGTCCTTTCAAGTGACACAGGAAAACGTGTAATTACTTTACTTCCCGGCCGAGTGCCAGCTTGATGAATGATAGAGAACGTTTCTTCGTGTCATTCATATCTGATATACGCTTATTGTCAGGAAACAATAGTTAAGCAGTCGGAGAAATAGCCGCTCTCTGCCTCATAAATCAAGTGTAGCCATTTCTCACCTGGTACTCGAGTAACAATTTTCTAGGCAGATCCAAGACTCGCTGTTTGTTGCGCAAAAATTTAATCGATAAATTTATATAATTGATAAACACATTTATCTTTGCATTATGCATATTTTATATACATATATTATATATATATATATATATATATATTTATATAATTATATACGATTTACACTCTTTGTATTATTACACTCTTTAAATTATTAAAATTACATCTCACTGCGATTTGTATTCCAGAATTACAAATTGTCATAACATTCGCGCGTATCTATGAATTATCAGGTTGTTAATATTCTGCGATAATACACATTTCTATATGTTGTCGGTTAAATATCTCGCTCTACACGATAACATCTTTTTTAAGTGAAAACTTGCTCATTGCGTTATAGCGGTTTTATCAACGCGCAAACTTTATAATTGTAATGTATCGCCGTCAGGACCGTTCATTACATCAAACACCGTGACGAATAGATAAACACTCTTGCCAGGAGAGATATTATTGGATCACCTTTTTCTATTATGTCTTTACAACGCATAATTTCGCGACGGGTAGATAAGAAGTGCGAGTTGTTAAAACGACTAATGTAAAATCTAATTACCATAATTGCGCGTACTAGTCTCATGCAGCGAGTTCATTGATATCATGGTTGATGTTTCCACGAGTTATTCTTTGCGCGCGTTTGCGTGCATTAATATCCGGTGAATAAGTGCGATACAGTTGACAAAGTTAGCAATTTTTAAATACGTACTCACATTGATGGTGAGTTCAGAAGAAAAAGGACAAACGGATCTAATCGGTAATGTATTGTTGGTTGCACGCACACTGGGAGTACTTTCACACCCGCAGTAATTAGATATAAAATGAAATTCTGTTCTCATTATCGATTTACTTATCATGGTAAATACGGATCAAATTACAGAGCGTAAGCACTTTAGTATAAATGTATTTTATAACAGATAAATACCGAACGTGTAATTAGAATAATGTTTTTACAGCTCGAAAATATAAAATATATCGAAAGATATCAAGACAATATTAATCATTTTGTATATCTTAAAAGTTGAACCTAATTTATGAACGAACTCTGAATCACTAATTAATATTCTTCGGCAGATTATATAAAATGATAACATTGCTTACAGATCATAGATAATTGATTAAAAATTTTATTTAACTTTATCAACAGCTGTTGTAAAGTCTATAACTCAGATAAAAAAAAATAATAAGGTCAACACATCGGCCGAGTACGCATTACTTTTCTAGAGCAAAATTACATTCCGTAATCATAACGTGGGAAAGTATACGACGATCGATCAAGCCATGCGTTTGTGCTTATCACCTATTCCACTAATGCGGAAAGAGAACAAGGTTCGCGACGATAAAACCGCACTTCGGAATATTGCATAATTAAGTTCATAACAGTATCGAATATTCGTCACAATCTGCTGATCAGACCGCGGACCTGATACGTTTCCACCAGCGTTCTTGGGAGAGAAGCGCGACCGCGAGGTGCAATAAAGCCGACGGTATCGCGCGCTAAAATCCATTTACGGAAAGTTATAGCTAATTAGTTCCCTCAGCCTTGGATACGCACACAGGCGCGATTTCCCGTTAACGAGACTCGAACTGATGGCCGTAGAGCACCGTCGGAAAAGGACGGCATATTTGTGCTATCTCGCATATTTGTTGCGAGTTCCGTATCACGCGGTAGACAATTTGATTTTTTAGAAAAAAGAATCCACACGCTTATCAATGTACGAAAGCATTAAACTCATTGTTGTACGTCACGGGAAGAGGGGAAAGAACGCATGTTGCAACACGTAATTCCCAACGGGAATGAAGTGGCGATCAAAGAATTACGTGATTAACGCGGCCATCAATTTTATCTCGCTGTATCACGCGAAACCTAAAACATTGTCGAATTATTCCTCGCGAAAGATGCTTGCGCATGTTTAAGAAACAATCCCGTTCTGATGAAGGGAACGATTCGATATTTGTCCGTCATTTATTCGTCGGTGAGTAATTCATAACGTTGTATAATTAAAGGAACGATCGGCTATCAGTGAAAAGCAGCGTGCGTTATATAGTGCGAAACATCAAGTCTTAACGAAATGTCCGTTGTGGAATAAAGAGGGATTAACATAGGAATCTGATTCCTGTAGCTTTGCTCCGTTTCTCTCCTTCTCTCGTATTTTCTCTTTCCTACTCTCTTTCGTTTTCTTACTCGATCGATGGAACGGGAAGGTCGATATACGTACATACATACAATTGGCATACGTGTGTAAGCAAGCACGTTTATTCCGTATCGGGCGGTCTCGCGGGATTCATCGATCTTATTAGGGTTAAATCGAAGGTGCTTCTCGTTCTCTACGATAACAAATCCAGGCTGGCGTTGTGTACCAACCACATACGACGACCCTGGAGGCAGTTACAAAACCTATGAATGGCTTCCGTTCGCGCTCCAGTTATCGTAACGTGAATTTTTAGATAAAACAACGCCGGTGCATTCTGTACCTGTTTGTAACAAACGATGCTGTTAGTCTATCGTACTTGTCTTAAGATTGCGATGCTCGATGTAAGAATGAATTGGAAACCTGCATATTACATGAAGGGAAGGAAATGGACTTGAAAGATTGATCTAAAAATATCTACGTACGTGTGATTAAATGTGAAGAAGAAATGTATCTTTATCGTTGAGGAACGAAGGGCTGCGGCTGAGACACTATCATTATATCTACATTGAGATAATTGTCTGTCAATTCCACGTCTGTTAATTGCGTAACAACCACAGGGCAGCTTCCGTTCCGGTGGGCAGAAGTACCAGCAGCGAAAAAGGGAATGTCTTGAAGGCATAAAAAAAAAAAGAATGAGCGTTACGTTCCAATGAGAATGTTTCATCATCTGAATGAAATCCCTTCTAACGATCTATTAATGATTCCGACAATTATCGTCTTCTTGTTCGCGATGTTATCATATGCGGTCTATTGCGTGGATCAAACTTCTTCTCGGCCACGCATGTAGAAAATTGGATCCTTGTTGGAAGATAGGCGTTAAAGGATAGGCGTATTTGAATGCATCATTTAACACGACTTATAAAAAGTTTGTTCAAAATTTTGTCGAAACAAATACAAAGTTGTTAATAGCATAATGAATATGATGCGAAATAATTAATTTTTGAGACTTTGCACATTAATTAAAATTAAATGTGCAATTAAGATACGTGACGCAACTTTGAGAAAAACATTACCATAATTAGACATCACGGTGAAAGGAAGGTACAACTTGTTGACAATTATCATTATACTGGAAAGAAATTGAAATTGATTCTGATCAGTAAGATTCAAGTTTATTGTCATTAGAGTAATTTTATATCATTTCGACATGAAAAGATTGTATCGCGCGAGCTGAAACTGTCAATCTGTCTTATTTAAAACTTACAGCTGTTTTGATGTGTCCTCTCTTTTTAGATTTACCGTCTAATATTTGCGTGTCGTTGTCTCGTTTTCTAATTTTCGCATGTCATCGGCTGGCGTTACACGTTGTCACTGTAGAATTAATTAATAGTTAAATCAATATTAGCCGGGATGTCAATACGTCGGGAAATTTTCTCGACGCGCAAATTGCTATATCGCGATTAGCAGACCGCATAGATGGTGATTAACTTCGCAAGAGATTTATTTACTGTATGTCTTGGAATGTGTCTTCCTTTGCCATTCAAATATCCACTGATTTATAAGCGTAACTTGACACGACACAAGCTTTTACATTGAAATAAGTATCTTATTCTCTGCTGTTTGCGTTCCATTTTCATTCGCTGATCGGAAATTAGGGATATGTTTCTCTTTCGATACAAAATACATGCGAATGAAAATAACAAGACGTTATAATGAGACGTTATAATGAGACGAGAAAGGCGATAAAAAAAATTTACTCCAAATGTACAAGTGAGCAAATTATAACGAAAGACGAGTGTAATATTTATTTACGTTCACTCGGATAATATCCATAAATGCAGTTGATGTTTTTGCTTGTACTGAGAGGGCAGTTCATACGTTTAAAATGGCGTGTAAATGTCTAGTATCTCGTTAACGTGAAAATTTGCGAAACCATCGCTGCGATTGAAATGAATCACAGTAGCTGTAATGAAAGACGCGCGTTATAGGTAACCTTTCACGGGTTTCAAGGCATTTGATCGACCATCGATCTTCTCGGTAATATATTAGCAGTTAATAAGTAATTAAAAGCCGATGTCGATAGGAGAATGATGAGCGTGCGATATTGCGCGACGCAATAACGGTGCCAGTTAAATACATTATCGAGATGCAGCCAATGGAACGAGCACAAAGAAACGTTACGAGTGTGTCTTCAATTAGAAATTGTTTACGCCAGGTGGATAGTGTGCAGTCTATCACTATATCGGGATAATCTCTGGCGGTTAATAAACGGCAGAAAGAACGTATACTAAGCCTCTAATGAGCCCCTGGATTGACAGACAGGCAATCCGTAGGTGTAATGCGAGGCGCACGCGGCCGATTACGCGTTTAGAAATTGAGTTCGCCGCTAATCGGTATCCTGGGAGGCATAAAGAATCTATCAGTGAAAGGAAATCACAACTCGGATCGGCGAAACGCACACTCATCACGGGATCCATCCTGATATCAAAATGAATGAACTCGCATTATCGTAGGATTTTATTCTTTCAATATTCTTCGCTAAAAATGTGTTTAATTTTAATTTATAATTAAAAATTTATATAAATACTTTTGAAGATTGATAGTTTAAAAGTTGATTTAAACACTTTGTAAAGAATTTAAACAAGTTTTTTACTTTGTATATTTTAATCTATGTGTTGTTTAACGATTTATTCTTTTTTGCATCCTAGTCTCGCATCTTAATCAATGTATCCAGCTAGATAAATGTTTAGAGACGCTTATAATGCCTGTCAATTTTTATATTGAAATGTTCTTTGTCAACATTTTATTGACAGTTATCAGAATTAAAAATTTTTTTATATCGAAGAATTGATAATTCTTTTTGATCAATTTTATTGATCTCGATATTATCTCATCGACCACGTTCATAAAATTTATGCTTAGCAATAAGATCACGCAGACGTAGGTGTTTTGTAGCGAGAGGAAGCTCTTTGTCGTATGCCTTTATAAACGGAAATTACTCCGCACCAATCACAAATTCTTATAATCGTTTCATACGCGTGGGATTCACAATCGCTGCGTGACACGTGCAGTGAATTTGTGGAAGCTCTATTTGAGAATGACTCATTCGTGGCTTCGGAGAATTTTCGGAAATGTTTAATGTATGATCGCCTTTGCTTACAAAGCGCAGCATCACATCGCGGAACAAATTTAATCTCGTACTTTGATCTCGCGTACGATCGGCCATCGGATTTGATATTTGTTACTCCTAGAAACAACGCAAAAGGAGTATAAGATAATTTTATATTGTAAAATGTGATTCGTTGTATTAACAATGTATGTTGATCACTACAAAACCCTTAAAGCGGAACTGCAAATGACAAAATAAATCTCCGCTTGTTATTAAATTTTTCAAATCGCGCATGGTTTTGAAGACAGTAGTGTGTTTCCTTCCTTCGGTGTAACGCGCTTAGTTGATTGTGCCTTCTGGAGGACATCAATCACCTCCCTAGTCTCGTACGAACACATCGAAGTGGTTGTGAATGCACGCCAGAATAACGGACGCGCTTTAAATGGCCGTTGTCGTCAACAACAGCAGCACAAATTTACGCTTGACATTCGACAATGGCGTAGACGTGATGACATCGTGATTGACCCAACTAAATGTTACTAATTTGAGAAGTTCACTTTCTAAAACTGTCTTCAATAGTTCGATCGGACCTATTCGTGTTTATATGTCTAATACTTAGGTAACTTTTGTGAAAACCACTTTTCGTAGCCGTGTTCGAACGGAATACGTCAAGCTCTTCATAGCGAATAATTCACGAGAGGAGAAAGTGCTTAGACCACGAAAGTGGACCTGTCGTCGCTCCAAGTCTACGACATAATGATCGCGTCTTTGTAACTGGGCGCAGCTAATTCAACTCGCAGTCACGTAAGTCGCCGAATATGTCACAACGACGTACATTATAATGCACTTACATCAGACAGCACTGGTTTTACACGTATCGGACATGCTCTCTCATTTGCGCTCATTGTATAAAATGAAAATCATCCGTTTAGCCGCACGACTACCAGCAGTATATTAAGTTACTGTATTAGGAGCCGCGAAAAACTTGACCAGCTAGTCGCAATACTCGATACATATATTATCCATAAATGCTCAATAAATTTCTTATGTCCATTTTTCGCTATAAATTGCTAAATATAATCATCATTTTTTAAAAATTCTTTGATATATTTAAATCTGTCGTAGAGATAACAAAGTGCAAACGAATGTATGTCTGATGCTTCCAAATATTTTAATTCGTCATTTCAACAATTACTGGATATCAATCATAATTGTACTTGCTGCCCCTCGTATAAGATATACGAGTAATGTACTAATGACAGCACACATAAAGCATCTCTTCCTGAAATGAGATTAGCGTCGATTAGCCAAGTCTTTCACATTAAGTATGTACACGACTGACCACCCAGAGCACGTCAATCACGTTGTGGCTCTCGGCAGACACGACTCCGCGACATGAAGAAGCGCTCGAGCGCGCAAATGCAAACCGGAAGTTATCCTGTCGTCGATAAGCAATGACACGATGAACGTATTTTCGTCTTTGCCATGAATGTATGCGTTCATTCGTCTGTTCATTACTCGCTCGCTTCACTCGCGAGGATCGGAGTATTGTATTGTAAGGTACCGTTGCGTTGAAAGAAGAGGTTTTACATGCGTACGTGGGTGGGCCGCCTCACGTCATGGATTCTTCGGACACGCGGTATTCCTACGGGCACTACGGCGACATGTAACATACCATCAAGAGATTTGGTAAATTATTTAGCAGCAAGCCAATAAAAAAGATTACGACTTTCTCTCTCTTTCTCTTTCTTTCTTAATCTCTGAGTATCTGTCTACCACCTCGTTACCTTTTTCTTGCGCATGACGACTGTATTATGCATGTCTTATTGTTATCGTGCGAGACTGCATTTCAACATGGACTAACGTCGCCATTTCGTACGGTATTTATAAATTTATAAGCAGATAGGTGAATTGTCCGACAGCACGCTGTCGTGTTGCCTCCGGTGAGAGAGATAATCAGACTTGTTTACGCCCACCTATAATCGGGTATTAGTGATACACCTGTGTGTATCAGTACACGTTGATATTTATATAAGCCTAATTATGGGAGAGTGTAAAATGTGCCAACAAACCATATACGTTCTAAATTGTAGGTACATACCTTTTTATTTCTTCGCTGACAACATTGAATGAGCGTTTTTTTTTTATTGTTCTTAAAGCAATCATTTTCAATCACAAATTAATAGATTCCATTACAAACCTGGCATTACATACCTGGCGAATAAATTTTTACCGACGACTTTTTGAAAGCGCGCGGAAAAAAAAACGATCAGATATTCGAGACATAGGTCTTAATTGAATTTATCATATTAACTGCCGTTCGCCTCAAAGATATCTATATTTCGTTCATCGATAATGCGATAAAAAAAGACTGCGGTAGTGGTAATGGATGACATCATTACGACGAAGGGTAGAATATTTATGGAAGGCAGAAGGCAACCGGTCGGACGACTTCGGTGGAAGACGAGTGAAGTCAAAAATGCCGGATCGCGTCGCAATCGTACGATGAGCCGTTTATTTGCGTGCGTCGCGAAGTGTTGCGTGTTTTATTGTTAACGAGATTGAGGAAATTATTAGCAAAGCAGATACAGGATATAAGCTCCGTACGTTTTGGTGCACCTCCGCACGCGAGAGTGTGTAATAACATCTAGAAAAATACATGTACTTTATGAGCGTAACGACAGTTTCTTCATTATCAAACGCGAGTATAGGCACAATCATGTATTACGGCCAAACCATCAATTATTGCAACCTGCAATAAAAATTCTTACCCTCTTAATGTCTCCCATTCGTAAATGTTATTTACTCATGACTGATATTTACTCATAGCGTGACCAATTGCTTTTCAACTCTTGTTCAATCGTATCATATGATACGCGTACGTATATTTTGTAAAAGAAAATATAAGACCTCCCTAAGGGTGCGCAACGTAAACTATAATGCGTATGACACGCATAATATTTTGCACGTCATATACGTTGTTAGCTATAAAATAGACAGGTGGAGAACCGGTGTTTCCCTAGAAAGTACTAAATTATCTCACAAATCTAAGGAGGCATGTCAAACAACACAATTTATAATTGTTAATATGCGATCAATTCGTTCAAAATTTCGAACAAACTATTGATTTTAATTTCATTCTATACTTAACGATTATTTTTAATCTCTCAAAGATCGGATGAATTAGCAGCAATAGAGATAAGTTTAACAACAATACTGCAGTGATAAAATTTTTCAACCTCTCTTTCCCGTGAACAGGTGATCGATCATACAGGAAGAAATGTAATAGTTAGTTTGAGTAGCTGGAATTCAAGTAACGCAATGCGGCACGCAGGAACACTTCCTTTCGTCAATTATCACAGGCATACCATCGCGCGAAATTGCAACGGCGACGCGAAAAACGCAGCGGCGCAAGAAGCGTCGCTTGCATCATCGACACCGAGCTATGCGTATTTCACATGTCGGTGACAGTGCGACAAGATCGGCGCGCACAATAACGAATGACGTACTACTGCGAAACGAAAAGGATGGCAACTTTAATCGAGAGGAAAGTCGTAACCGGTCGGGCGAGTTCGCGGAAGGCGAAACAAAAAGTCGCTGGCAAGATCAAAAATATCCGATCGCGGTGATCACGCGCGATCGTTAGCCGGTAGTCAGGTGGAAATTTGTTGCTCGACTATATCACGCGACGATGCGTATGTAGCGCGTACTTGCGCGCGCGTGTATCATTTTATATGTGTGCTACGCGTGTACGTACGTGCATACTCGCTTGAGAAGACACGACGGGCCCACCCACACTACCGGGCCCGAAAAACCGGCCGCTGTTCCTTCCGTACGGCTATAATTTATCCCGGAGTGACTGACTGGTCGTTAGAGCGACGGAGAGATAACGTGTATGGAAGAAGGAGTAACCTGTGAACCAGTATATGTGCGTGTGCGTATATACGCGTATATGCGTGTGATCGAGCTCTACCGTCGCTCAAGCGATTAGGATGGCATCCTCCTGCGTTTCTTTGTGGATTGACGTGGATCTCGCTCGTCGAGGATCTCGCTTACGTCGTTAGCGAGAGGTATCGTTACGTCATTTTGCTCGCCGATGCGATGTCGAGACGTTTTGCACGTGTGTCAGCAGAATGTATCTTCCTCTGAACTCGTAGCGAAAGTAAAACTTCGCTAACGCGTTTACACACTTATCTCACAAGAAGTATTGATTTCTTCATGGGCGTGCCTACAGAATTCAATTGGAGAGGAGAGTGCAAAATTCATATATATCTTCACACAAAGCTTAGTAAAATACTTATGTTAAAGCCAATCTTCAAGATCTTCAATGAATTTTCTCACAAATGACGCGCGAGAGCCAGGCATTAATCTTTTGTCGTAAAAATAATTCTCATAATTTATTTTGTTACTCTTTATCAAAATTTGGGAGGAAGCAAGCGCGTCCTGCGTACGCCAATGAATTTCCTCAATAATTATTTTCTGCGAGTTAAATCACACGCAGAGATTTATATATCATCGATTCATAATATAAATGTTATTATCTTTTTTAGAATTTAATTATCTCCAGGAAAAAAAAATAAAATTATCATGAATTATGCGTATATGCTTGCGATATAAACTTTGTTTTTATCTTTATACGCGATTGATGATTAGAAAATGGTCAAGAGACAGATGAAGACTACATATGTAATGTTTATGCAGCCTGTTTTCTCAGATTGAAATGTTAATGATATTTCTGACGAGCGTGTTGCCATTGCCATTATAAAATGCACTGAACATTCTGTGTGCTCGTAAAGAAACACGTATACAAGATTTATACCATTGCACGTACATCGTGGATTTGTGGCGAAGTGCAGTCAACTCTACTCGCCCCGCGATACGTTATCTGATTAAAGTTTCTCTTTATGGTTAATTACTTTGTCATACTGTTAAGTACCTTTTAATTTCCAGCTCATTCCCGATGCTTGCCTTTCAATCGGCAAGGCCGTGTTTCAATTATACTTTCCCGGCGCACATTGAGATATTAAATGAAATCCATAAATTCATGGACGCGTCTCGATTAATCACGGCCGTGGAAGTTAATTGCATTGCAACTGAATACGCGCGGTATAAACGCACGATTATCACGCCGATTATCTAATCTGAATTATCTAAACGCATTATAACGCGATACGGGCTTTGCACAATCGCGGAATTCATTATAGCGCTCGCCCATCGGAAGTTGCGAGGTTCATGGAGTTTCACGCATTTTAGTGCGCATTTTAGTAGGGATGAGCACGGAGAAATTCATGCGTGGTTTTTCGATCAAAATTAACGACCATAAGACTCGTGTGAAAATAGAAAAATAACCAAGCATTCGATTCATTCATTTTTAAGAGGGGAGTGTTTAGTACGAAAGTATCATTCAAATGCGGTAGCTGGTAAGAAAGCCGCCACTATCTCTAAGCAGCACCAATTCCCGCGTATAGTCCCCACTACATCGGTCCGGCTAATTTTACGAACCTAACGGAAATGATCCCCAACCTGAAAACAACAAAATTCGCTCGAGCGAAGCACGTCATTTTACAATCCAATACCTTCCGCGGCAGTTACGATCTTCCACCGAGAGGCGATGTTTACCATAAAATCCAATAAGCTTAAGTGTTCTCAGCGTGGAAATAAGATAAACTCCCGATCCATCTACGTAGTCTCCCCCTTAATATATCAAGGGCGGCGCCACCGGATGGATCCACCCTAGTGGCCCATCCACTAAAGACCTCGGCAATCACCCTCCTCCAATATTAATTACCGATTCGTCCTCGTTGTCTATAAAGTAACGGTGGTAGACCTACGAATAATCAC
>NW_017259337.1:483759-491492 GCF_001594045.1 Atta colombica | reverse complement strand
AGAGAGAGAGAGAGAGAGAGAGAGAGAGAGAGAGAGAGAGAGAGAGAAGGGGAGAGAGGAAGAACTCATTGGAGGAAGAAAGAAGGAGAGAGAGGCCACACGTTCGAGATGGGAACATTTAACGGATATCTGACGAGTTCATTAATAACTCTTGGTAGGTAGGTGGATGGGGATGTACCTCTTCAGGTATTCGCGTGCTTAATTGATTCTCTTACGTAATTACCGCAAACCTCTTTCTCTTCTTACCTCCTCCTTCCACTTTACTCGATCACGTATCCCCCGCCCGCCTTCTACGACTTCGTTACTTTTCGTTCGTGCCTCTCGTTGCCTCCTTCCAGACGTCGCCACATCGCGAGGGACACGTTTACGGCTTTGAACCCGCGATGCCTACACGCGAGAGATGTGGGAAAGTGGAGGTGGAGGAACATAAAGTATCAGAGATTATCTGACCGCTAAAATAGCTAAATAGCGTTTCGCATGGACGACCGACTTTACTGAACTCGAATGTTCGAGCATCGCAAGCGCATAAAAACAGTATCACGTTGCGAATAAAAATTCAATCGTTAAGATTAATCGTCAGCCTGAATCATGATATTACAGTATCCTTGCTTTATTACAAACATTATATGTAATTAAAACAACTGAGATAAATATGAATTTCCAATTACAAAATTATAAGTAAATAAAACAAGAAAAAGTATTAGTCAATAGTAATTAGTACGTAAATCTTCGCAAAAAAATAATAATGATTTAATGCAACATATATCAATCGTAAATTACAATAATAAAAATTCATACACATTTCGACTTATTGTAAAGTCATTATCAGAGATAAATAATTAGCAAAAATGGTATGTTCACATTTGAATGTATCGTAAATAAAGATTTATTTCTTTATTCCAGACGTCAAAAATTTCTTATGTATAGTTAAATAGCCAAAAGAATCAGACTTGAGTGAATTTACAACAACTTACAGATCGAAATAATACAAATATTGAACGTAGTCAACGAAACAAAATAAAATATGTACGAAAAATAAATTAAGTATGTAAAATAAAGTCCAAGTAAAAATTGAGAGTAGTTTTTAAAAGTAAAAAGGAAACAAAGATAAAAAAAGAACAGAAACAAAATTTTGAATATTTTAAGTCAAATATCGGATGATACAATTGAATCGAAATGACATTTCGTATGACAGGCATTAATTAAAAAATGTGTCCGCTTTAACGCTTTTGAAGAGAATAGTGGATATAATATGAATCAATTGCAAATACTACGGACAGGATTACTTACTAAATCCCACGTAAACTCAGGGACATCTGGTGTGAAAAAAGATTTTGCCACCCTCGTGACGACTATTCCAGGAATTCGTTCGTTGGAATCGACGTTGAGAAGCGCGACACTGTCGAAGGGTTTGCTTTAATGAATTTATAGAGTTTCAGAAGGGGTCTTTCCCATTCAGGAACCCCAAAGATTCTTCGACATTCAAAAGTAGTACGCAGTCTCAGAAGAATCCGTGTCATGAGTGTAAGATAGCGTGAGAAAGTCACGAATCCACAATTCGCATTTTTGCGAAACGCATTACGCGAAGAGTAAGATTCATACAGTAAGATATATATTCGCAAAGGTTGAATGATATTGATACTAATATTAGTCGTAACACAATTACGGTGTCACAAAAATAACTTAACAATCTCAGAAAAAAACAAGTTATGCATAACTCTGGATTTGCGTGCCTATCTTGACGACACGGCGACCTAAGTAAAGCAATCTTAAAAATTCATGTAATGCTAACAGCGGCCCTGAAGTACAACGTTACTCGTAATACTGTTAACAAATGTCTCAGTCTCACCCGAGCTAGATACCTGGTCAGTCTCACGGCACATATTTTCGAGAATGTATTACTCGAAATGTCTGTGTAGATATCGCGGTAAATAAAGAATTTATCCGCGCTATAACCCGGTTAAAAGGTAAGCGAGAGTAAAGCGCAGGTCGATGATCGACCTTTCAACGGAATGGTTGCGGGGTATCCTCCACGTCGCGATACGGTGCTTGTGGATATAAATATCCGCCCGTCTTTACGTAATCGCGGTACGTTCGCGTGATTGCTCGAGAGTCCGAAATTTACGAGCCTTCGATAATAGTTGAGTGTCAGACTGAGAGAACAGGTACCTATATACGTCACAGACTTGTGTCATTAAGTTCATCTGCTGTGGAAATAACCAACGTTGGCCGATATACTTTACGACGATCGCGCTCGTAATCGCAATAAAGCACGATCCTTACATAGGAGTCAAACTCTCGCGATTTGCATTGCACTATTCATTACGAGTTCAGACACGTTCGAGCGATATTTCTTTAGAACGTGCATAGGTAATAACGTACCATTAACTAAAATGTTGAGAACAAAACCGGCTTATCGCGTTCGATTAATAGCTGTTATCGAAACGAGAGCATTGGCGATTGAATTGATTGAAAGAGGCGAAAAATGTGCATAAAATTCTAAAATTACTTCAAGTAGTTTCTGAGCAATGTATAATTTAATATTCTTTGCGAGATGTTAATCTGACTCATTTCGCGAGCGCGGCTTTTTGATTCGTTCCTAAGCTGCTGAAACATTATTAACAGTTTTATTCTTGTATATTGCAGCTTTTTTCCTGCTGATGATAATAGCTCTATGCCACATCCAATTAAGTTTTCCGCAAGAGATTTTACATAACAACACCACACACATTATTCGTATAAATAAGTTTCTTACTAGCGCGTTAACTGGCGCTCAGGAGCCAGCTAATTATGTCAGGCTTGAAACCTCGCATTATCCCTCCACCCTCCTTTCTCTCATTCATCTTGTGTTACATTTTACTTTTTTCCCCGAATAGATGGAGTTGAATCAAGTTAATTTGTCACGGGCAGCAACAATATTTTCACATTTCACGTTTTAAATTCATAGTAATAATTCGAAATCACATTTTTTTTAGTTGTGTCACTTTGGAAATAAGGGAGCGATATAATATCTTTTTGTATCATATTTGTAATTACTTTCATCATTGAGTCGCTCTAGAAAATGCAGAAACAATTTATTCAAATCGAGTCATTTGAGAGTAATGTGAGAACTTGCGAATTTCGTAATTCATCGAGGTTCGAAGATGAGTAAATATGTTTAAATATGATGAGTAGAGAGAGAGAGAGAGAGAGAGAGAGAGAGAGAGAGACGGTACGGAGGTACGTCCGCCCGGCAGAGTAGAGAGATTAGTAAATCCATATTATTAGCTTTAATGAGCCGAGACGCCGACCGCCTTCTTGCCTACGGCGAGATCCCGGCAAGGTGTGTGGCGAAAGTCGACTGCAGGGTGGCCTACCCGGACTCTGAATACGTTCCTGAATACTATTAATCGATTGAAACGACGAACCGGACGATATCCCGCGTGGTTTACCTATATCAGCAGCAAGGTCAAGAACGTTCTCCCACATTTGTCGAAGTCAATAGGGTCGCACTATTTTTTACATCACATTTGTGAACGAACTCGTTTCGCGATGATTAAAATCATTGGTCTGAAATTTTAATAAAATTGTGATATCGCGTATAGATGGAAATGTTACGAGTTTACACGATGACGATCATTTAGATAGACGCGATAATTAACGTAAGAAATACTTTCAGAAAAAAGTCTCAGATTGAAAGGATAAATTAATTGTCGAAGCCGATGAATTCAATTACCCGATTTTCAACTGTCCATCATTCATCTTCATCGCATCGGCAGTTTTCCGAACGTACGTACGTTCCAAGAACGCGTCAAGGCAATCGATAAATCACGCGGTGCCGCAAGTAATCTTGCCGTAAATCTATCGTCTATTGCCGGTAGAAAGAAGGCCGGTGATTTTCTACATCAAAATAACACACTACTCCGGAGAAACGAGCGCAATCGCAATCAACGATTCTGCTCGACTGAATTATATCAGGGACACATTCTTCCTTTTATCGAACATCACTTTGCCGTTTCATTTCCAAGTCGAAGCTCGGACACCAGGCGGCTCAGGCAGACGTCGCGTTTTTGTGACAGCATGGCAGCATGGGTGGCAAAGTTACATTAATTGGTCCGTAAGAAAATTATACGATGTTTCCGTCGCCTTTCAATGCAAGAGGTAGGACGGCGCTGAAGTGTACGAGGGAGAGAGACAGAAGAAAAGAGAGAGGAGACGAACGTCCGCGCAGGACGAAGAGTCCGCTTGATCGTAGTCTATGATTATGTTCTTGACTTTCGCGGTCAGGCCTCTTCATCCATGCTTCCACGGTTTTCTCTGCGGTGTTCCTTCCATGCCGCTTCGTGCCGCTATTTATAGAAGCTTATTACTTTATTGCAACCGGACTCTGAATGCATTCCGCCCACGCGGTAGTCCAGCAGCGCCGAGTTTTTTTTACCCCCAAGTTGAAACCACTGTATGGGTCAATGCTGCTGCGATCGTTGCAGCTGCAGCCGACAAAATCGCGACAAGACCGCGCGTGAACACCGAAACGGAAGCGACGAAAGATCACAGCTCGTAATGTACATATACTCACGAATGAAATACAGGATGAGACATAATTACAATTTCGATGTTAAAAAAATATTTTCCATGAATAATTTTGGAACATAAAGTTTTAACCCTTCCGTATCACTTTATTTAAATCAATTTATTTATTTGTATCTTTAAAGTCGATTTATGCCCGTTCATTTCTTCGAGATCATTTTTGTATACTAATCGTATATTTGTTACCTTTGTTTGTTCACAAATTCTGTTGAAAAAATTTTAGATAGATATTTAATGACTGACAAATACGAAAACGTTCGGCAATTTGAATGGCACAACATGGAACAATACAACGTCACTCGTGTTCCACAATTAGTTGCGACGGAGACAGGTGAGGCACGAAGTCACGCCCCTTCGATGTACACATGAACCAGACTTAATATGTCTCAACTACTCTTTCTCTCCTCCTTTCGTCTATATTATCAGTCGATCATCCAGCTTGCGAATCACGAATCCTCATCGAAACAAAAAAATATTCGCCTTGTCTGCTTGTTTACAGGATTCTCATCAATATAAGATAAACTTGTCGAGAGACCATCGATTTTTACATCACTCAGATTTATTAAGCTTGACAATCTTATCATAAACGTTTGTAAGAGTTATAGATGTAACACCGTGTATCATACGCGATTTATTACATACATTTTGTGCAATGTATGTAAATCTTCGCACCTGAAATACAACGCCTTTAGAACGTTCTAATTCATTGATTACGATGGTAGAGAGCATTTTGTCTGACATGCGTATCAAGTTTGTGAAGCAACGTGCAATGTAACGTGAGCATCGATAGGCACATGTACCTCTTATCAGATGAACGCAATCTGTAATCTATCATTCGAGTATCTCATGATTATATGGCTGCCAAAGGGCAGCAATTTTAACACATAATATAAGCTCACGTATCGATATAAAGCATATTATTAATCACTCAAAGCGACCAGCGCTATTTGCAATTTTTTGTATCGTGCAACAATTGACAAGTGCATTCGGCTATAAGAAATTACGGGCAGTGTAACATTTTGGAAATTACAAGTTTAAGTTAATTAAATGAAGAAAACAGATTAAAAGAAAAGAAAAGAAATGAAACAGATACAGCGTTCTTTTAGTCGTTTATTTGCTAACAATTACTTGCTAATGAATCATCCGAGCAAAAGTGTCTTCGCAGAAGGACTTACTTTTCGCATGATACCCCGATGGAAAGCGAAACTTGTAATTACGTCTCTGGTTTCTCGGCGGCAATGAAATGAGGCAGTTCGCTCCGATGCGAGCCGTTAGCAATCACGCAACTCGTTGCAGCGATTATCGTTGCTGGGACTTGCTCTCGAAAAGTACCTGAAGCTCCGTAGGCACGGAGAAGCATTGAATGATCCTAAAGAGATCCGCGACTAGTTTCAAGGAAGTCTTCAATGACAAAGGCCACTTTACGATCCACCTTTCCACTCTGTAACGTAACAAGTTCTTCTTCGAGTGTACTCTTCTTCGTGGCTGCTCTCTCTCTCTCTCTCTCTCTCTCTCTCTCTCTCTCTCTCTCTTTCTCTAACGACCAGATACGAGATATCGTGCTCGATATAATGAATACTCTAGATTCCGATCTTATATAATCTGTTGTTCCAAGTGAGGGTCCTTCGCGACACAGCTCGTTTTTTATCCTTCCAAAACTCCGCGCCAGTCTTGTCTCCGCGATCTCATTTAGCGATCGCGTCCAAAACTGACCTCGGAGTCGGGAGGTCCATTTCAACGAGAAATGAAGATATCTGATAATACGGTTTTGATTGCGGTGGTCACGGGCGACGATGATTGTGCGACATTAACCAGTTAGTAAATAAGAAAAAAATGCGGACTAATAATTTCGATAGTTATAATATTATAAACCCTTAAATGCTACACTACAGAAATAACTGCAGTCTAATCCAATTTGATTGTTTATAACTTTTATAAAAATGAACATATTGTAAAAAAATCTCTTTTTCAATTAAAACACTAGACATTAAAGCACATAATGATATCGAACAAATGTATGTATTTTTATTAATAAAAAAATTATTTATAAACAATGGAAAAGCTTTGTAAAAAGAAATCGTAAAAGGTTAAGCCTGTAAGATATAATCGAATATAAATATCAACCGAAGAAAATTATTTTTTAAATCAAACAGAAAGGAAACAAAAAGAAAATAGAAGATATAACGCATTCCACTCGTTGCTTGTTAAAAATGTCGAGCAAGATGTATTTTACATACATTTTAATCGTGCGTACCAGCGAAGAAAAATAATACTGCACGCAATGGTCAGAGTATGACGAGACGTTTATTCGCTAACGTCTGCGTTAATCGCGAGGGTACTCAATTACAAAACACGAACATTTAAAGGGGGCTACCTCAGCGTCCGGAGTACCTGACGGAGCTGACGAGTAAGCCGAGTCGTCGAACGCGAGTCCTTACGATTGACTTCTCGAGGACTGACTACAAGGAAGACCTCCGGGTACGGTACTCCACCTAATCGCCAGGTCCTTTATTGCTGGCGGTTACTTTGGTTAAGTACCGGGGTCATTGAGAAAATTGTGGGCCTGTTTGCACTGTCAGCTAGTGGACTGGTTTTATTCGGTTAAGCCAACGGACAGCCTATACTTGAACGGAGTACCGGGCGAAATCGCTTTATTAGCTTCGACCGAAGCGTGTAGGATGTAGATTCGACGATGTTCTGCAGGAAAATGTGTGAATTTTTCTTTCCCATTAATCTAATGAACGTAAAAAAAAAAAAAAAAAAAAAAAAAAAAAAAAATCAAGGCAACTAATTGAATTTTAACTCAAACTTAAAATGTAGCAATTTATTGTATGCAATTACAGCTATTTTCTAAAAATATATTGTTATTTCTACTCCGCAATATTTTTAGATTTGCGCAGCATACTTAACTGATGATTCGATTATGATTGGAAACACGTTAAATAAAGAGCTTAACACGCATGATTTTATCAGTCCTGAAGGATGGACTTTACCGAGTTGAGTGACGCGAGATAATTGAGAGATTCATCATGAGATCGACGTTACCACGCA
The DNA here is from genome assembly GCF_001594045.1 of Atta colombica. Lineage (NCBI taxonomy): Eukaryota > Metazoa > Arthropoda > Insecta > Hymenoptera > Formicidae > Atta > Atta colombica. Next base: position 483,875 of record NW_017259337.1, on the reverse strand, counting down.
ATTTGCGCTATCTCGACGTCTAATTAAAATAATTATCGATTATTGCGGAAACATAGCGTGTAGACCACCGCAGCATTCTCTCTCTCTCTCTCTCTCTCTCTCTCTCTCTCTCTCTC
>NW_017259337.1:420179-483711 GCF_001594045.1 Atta colombica | reverse complement strand
CTCTCTCTCTCTCTCTCTCTCTCTCTCTCTCTCTCTCTTTAATCACCGATAGACTGTCGCCGCTGCTCACATTTGACGACGTAATCATCGACAATAAAAAGTAAAAACAACGTTGGCGAGCTCAAAGCCCTCGCACGTTCGTGACTAGTCATTACAATTCGCCCGCGATATAAATAGTAGAATATTTGCATATAAAACGACCGTTCACCACGCTTGACTATCGATGTGTAAAGTACGATGGCATAGATGGCAGAGCTGAATGCGAAAAGCGAGAATAACATCTTGAATTTTTTCTGTCCTTTTTTTTCTTTTTCGACTTGTACACTTGACAAAACATGTTTTTTATACATTTTATTAATTTCCTGACTCCGCTCGATTATGACATAAATAATGCTGATTGACATGTAAATTAATCGGTTTATACTTTGCACAACGACTTGTTTGATATTGACTCGATTGTTTACGAATACGAACGTTGATTAAAGTTCGCCGAATCGTCATAATAAATACATACATCATTCATCGTTTGCGTGCTTACCGGCGCATTGATCTTTAAACTTACACATGCTAGCTTACAAAAGTGACACGCGCGTACTTCGCCCGTAAATTGAGCTGACAACGTTTTAACAGAGTGGACTCCCACGCACAATTTCACGGGAAGAATCTGGATTGGAAGTATAAATCTCCTGCCCGACAATCTCAACTCTTGGACTATGACGTAATCAGATTGAGCAATTCGAATGTAAAAAGAAAAAAAGATCGTCATTGTTGGATTTTGATTATTAAGGAGAAAGAAAAAAAGAAATTCTTCTTTAGTCTTACTTGTTGAATACAATCAGAAATAAAGCGCAAAGGTGAAAATTAATTTTATCCTCTTTGCACAAGTTTTGCCTCCAGGATGTCCAATAGTGACGCATCGTTGCGATCTGACATAGATAATCTAGAATTTTCCTTAAAGACAATACGATAATTCGTTCTGCCATTTATCACGGCTGAGTATTTAACGAGAGCGATCTGATAAAGGTGATTTTTAATCTGAATTTCCTTCGGGGTAGTCGGGGGCGGGATCTCTCGAGTCGGGATTCACGACTTTGATCGAGAGGACGGGGTGGGCCCATGATCACCCCGGCTGCGGGATCGTACCTTAATGTACCGATCGATCAATCGATCCCTTTCCCTCGAGGAAACAAACGGCAGCACGTGGTAAGGCGGCCCTTGTTCAATCTGTGCGCGAACACACACGTAGATGATACACGAGCACGTGCGGCTTGTGCTGTGTAGGTATACTCTCTAAATAGATTAGGCAAATTCGGCGAACCTCCAGTTAATTATCTGAGCGATTCGAGTGCAAAGATATCTTTCAATTAATACGTAAACGATTGATCAACATCGGCGATATCATTGCCCTATTATACGTCGAGTTTCCTCGCTGAATCAATTATGTAAATCTATCATGTAGTCGAGATTTCTCAAGTGAGTTCCTAGACTATTATTATTGCACAGTATTTGACATAGCACAACATCATCTGGAAGATTACATTGAGCATTTAACTGCTCGTTATTTAAAGACCTCGATAATATTACGCAAAATAGTAGCTAAACATTTTGTAAACTACACGACGGACTTGTCCCTATATATTCCATCGCAGTTCGGCCGCCGGTATACAAAGAATCACACTCTACTTAATTAATTAAGAACGAAACGATCGACGAGCGCGCATCGGCATCGCGAATGAAGCATACCCGCGCGCGTTTAGGCGATTTAGTCCCTCCTCGCTGGTAAGCATCGGCCGGAATTCAGCTCGCTAGATTGAGAGATATTCCAGCCATCTCCCTCCCGCCCTTGACTTCCCGCCTCCCCCTTTGCGCGCACACAGAGGTGACGGTCAGCGCGTCCGTAGTGTCCGTACGAGCCGCGCTCGCGAAGTGTGCGAGGCCCGGTTGAGCGGTTATCTGAGTGGGGAGACGGCGTGGTTTTTCTGGTGGGGGAGCAGGCCGCTGCGTGCGGTCCCTTCTTCGACGGACCACCCAAGTAGACCGGCTTACGCCGCTCGTACACACGCCCGTCTTCGGCACGTACACGCACCTACACGCACCTACACGACCATCGCGTGTACGCGGAGCGCGATCTACACCTACACACCTGCCGTGCGGCGCGCAACCGTCGAATGCGAGCATGCACGCACGCATGCACGCACGCACGCACACGCAGAGCAACGTCTCGGACGGTTCGATCGAGCGAGGACTCGAGAGAGCGAGGAGTCACACCGGAAACGAACCGCGTTGCGCGCGGCCGTTTATGAATGAATCGAACGATCCGGACGTCTGTTTCGCGCGGGAGACCCCTCGATTAAGACGCACTGCCATCGTCGCGCTCGCGCTGGAATCGTCCAAATAATGCGACCTCCAGTTTCGTGCTTGGACTTTGTTACGCGCTTGAGCGTTGCGTTTTGCGAGCTCCAATGCGGCACGATCGTTCTCTTTCACCCACCGGACTCGTTTTAAAACCCTTCAGGACTTGACGTTGAGTGTCATATGGTTTACTGCGAACAGTTGCGGAAATTAATTGGTACGCGTCGTTAGATTCACAATGCGTTTTCCATTTTATTTAATTTATTCGTAACGTCGCAACGGAGAAAAATGTTTGCATTTTTTATTGAAATCTCTGGGAATGTATTCTTACGTAGGATAGTTTAATTGAAGGGCTTATTGCAACAGTGGATAATTCATATTTTGTAGAAATAAAGATAAATCATTATTTTAATTTTGGAGTTTTTTCCGTGTTTTTATAAAATATGGATTAGTCCACTATTGCAATGAGTCCTTCACTTTACCGTGTGAAAATAAGATAAATGTTATTCGAGATATATTATATCTGTAATTTCTTTATGGCATATCCGAAACTCTAAGAAATGCGGCGCATTCCCTCCCAGTCTATCCAATCTCTCGTAATAATTTCACGTCATTCGTAAGCACTCAATCGGGCAATAACTCGCCTCCTGATGCCTACTCACGTTATGCATCACTCACGTAACTCTAGTGCGTAAAAGAAGAATTATTGCCCGTCGTCTTCCACACTTGAGAGCGACTCCCCGCGCGGTTCCTTATTAGGGTAAACACAAACATGCTTGGTCTTCCTGATTCGACATTATTGCGCGTGAAGCCGCGTGAATATTCCTTTTGCTTCTCCGGCGCGTAAAACGGAAATTATTCGGCGGTGAAACGCGAAATCGGGCTCTTCTCAGGACTTCAGGATTCTCGAAAGGAAACTAAGTACTCGCTAGTAAATCAATGGGCCGCATTAGCGAGCGAATAGAATTACGTCCCGTCACATGGAACGGCGGCGGGCCTAACAGTTGTTACGCGACTTTATAACATCCGAAGACCTACGTACCTCGTCGGTAGTAATGCGCGCATTTTACGTCGACCACTTTTCAACCTTCGATGCTGGAGGTCGATGACGGAGCGATACTTTGCGCTAGCTTGAGAAAGCGAATCCTTTTCGTGATAAGTTCCTCCTCATCCTTTCAAAGCGCGAGACGTCTTAACGCTACGAATTACATGCAGCCGGGATCTCTCTCTGTGAAGTTAAGTACCGTTTAAATCTAATTACATAGGCTGTCTACGATGCAACTCCCGATATCAATATTGTAAATTAATTCGACTGGTTTCTACACGGAGATAATGATTTTGCTAAAGTATCTAAAATTTATCTGATTCGAAAATAATTTTGTTAGATTATCAAAATAATTATGTTGGTGATAATGTTACGAAAAGTTTTAAATTTTTAGTAACCGGTTTATACGTCCTACATAATTATTTTGATCCAAACAAAATTATTTTCAGATCTAGCTAAATTTTTAGATGAGTTCAAACAAAAACATTCTTTCCATATAATGTTGGAATTTGATTTTAAAAAATATAAACGTCTTATGCGTAATTATTCGTAAAATTAATTTGAACAGGAAATTTAATTATTATTTAGATGGAACAAATGTAAGAAAAAAGAAAGAGAGACAAGTAATATTGCAAAACAGTTATATATGGCCGATTATACTGCAAATGGGTTAATACCAACGCAACGACTTTTCGCGAGATTACAATCGAAATCGAGTGCAACGGTTGGACGGTGATATATGACGGTTGACGCAGATAAAGGGCGTAACAGTCCTTACATTATACCATGGCTCATTACTGCAATTAGCATGCTAATCCCAAGATCTGTCTAATGAATATGAAAATTAGTACTGGCAATTTCAAAGCAGTGTCGAGGCGCGTGGACACGTACACCTGTACATAAGAGGTGTCTAAATGAAGACAGAATTAATATACCCTTGATGATATATAATCTATATTTTATTTATAATTTTATATCTGTAATTTGATCCAAAATAATATTAGCCTATATTTAGAAGTATTGTTGTCGATAAATATGTGCAACGTTTGTGATTAAATATATCGAAATGAATTGTACATTGTGAAATGATTAATTTAGGATACAATACAACTGCTTACGTACATGGCTGGAATACTCATAATTCTTATCACTTCATCATAGGCTCGTTGAGTGTTTAAACAAAGTAAAAACGAAAAAGCATTTTGTTAGTTTGGCATTAAGCCTTCGAGCGAAGAAGATAAGCATCAGATCGTGCACCTGCTGCAAAGTTTATGACTTCATCCTGGACCAGCCGATCGCGTGAATCGCGAGTCATTAACGGTGCCCTGAGAAAGTATACTTTTCTTGCCACTTCCAATTTGCGTGAGTTAAACTTAGCATCCCGTTCTTAATAATCATATTTTACGGATTATTAATCGATATCTTTCCGTTATACAATTGAGGGGATTTAACATATAATTACATTATGAATTAGTTAAAACGTAAGTAATGATTAAATATTACCTACATCTGTCAAAAATGTAAATATTATGTAAAATCAAGAAAATATAATCGAATAAATATAAAAACGGCAGAAATAAACTTTAGAAATGTGTAGCGGAAGTTGAATAGTATGGAAAAAGGAATTTGATAATAACTATTAAACGTTAAGTGAAATAATTTCAAATGTTTGGTCAATATAACGAAAAATAATTTTATTTTTTCTAAATTTTTATTAAGTATAACTTAATAATATAATTAACCATTTGATTGGTTTTAATAATTACTAAATACATATATAGAAACGTAACATTTCTTTTATCATATTAACTAAACATTTAATTAAAATTATTTAAATTCATTCAACATTTGATAGCTATTATAAGACTCTTTTTACAATGTATGAGATAGTTCTAAGTTTCCCACGAAATTTAAGATACGCGAAAGAATATTTGACAATCTTGAAAATCCGGCTTTAGAATTAATTACGCCGAATACGAAGAATAATGTGCCGCGACAGAATTTCTTTTAAGCGACTCGCTATGTGCCGATGTTATCTCGAAGAGATTTCAGCGAGACGAGCTAACGAATTCTAGCGTCCGAATTAATTATGTGAATTCAAACAGAGAACGGAGCAATTTGCGAAAAGACCGCGTTAAAAGAGGGGAGTCGCCATGCGATAATGAGCCATTAAATAATTGTCGCAGCAGGAAAATGATTTTATTATCGTGCCACAGCACGATAAACCCTCAGCAAAACTCCCGTGAATTCCTCGGGACGAACACTTCATTATAAACTTTTGATTGCCTACAACCGCCATGATCGCAATTAAAGCGGATTTGAAAGTTTGCCGTGCGGAACATTAGATCAATTAATAATGACAGCCAATACGAATTATTTGCGTTGAAAATTATTTGACTTACGAATCGATTAAAAATAATTATAATATATTTCCAAAATGATTTAGAAGGATCGAATTTCTTTAAATAAAAATTCAATTCGCAGTTAAATCTGTAATTATTCGGATGCATTAGTGTTGACTTTTCTTCACGTAAAATATTTAAAATAACATATCACAGTTATCATAATATATTATATTAATTTGGCGTAATTTGTGTGATGATAAATAAAGATGAAAAATATATATGGTATATTACTTGTTTTTCAAATTTAGTATTTTCTTTCTTGTCAATAAATTTAGAAATAAATAAATTTAGAAAAAATATATGAAATATTTCGTATACATGATTAAAATATATTCGATATGTAGAGACTTCTATATAAATACATGTATTTTTTTAAATATATATGTGTGTGTGTGTGTGTGTGTGTGTGTGTGTGTGTGTGTGTGTGTGTGTGTGTGTGTGTGTGTGTGTGTGTGGGTATCTTAATTATTTGTCATTTGTTTAGAAATATTAAATTTATTTTAAAAATTCGTAAATTAAAGTTGATAAATCTAGAATTTTAAATAATACAAAAGCGAAAGTTCTACGAACTGTACACGTTGAAAAAAAAAAAAACATTAGATTGAACAACTGAAGTATTGTATATTTCTTTGACATAAAGTTACACGTAGCATGTAACTAGTGTGATGAAATTTTGCAAAACGTTTACACGCGCGTTGCTGCAATGGCACAGAGAGATATTTATCTTGGCGCGCTAGGACTTGAGAATATCCTCCTTTAGAACTCTTTTGTATCTATTAAATGCTACATGAGAAAGATCGTTTCTCGTGCGGTATCCACCATATATGAATAACAGGTAAACGTTGACGTAGGTAATACAAATGGCATACACGTCTATTCACGTTTCACGACAAGCGTAACTCCAATATATTACAAAGTCAAATAACTTCTTTAAAAATACGATCACCATGAATAAAAATGTAAATATTCAATAATTTTTAATCTACTCTGAGAACTCTTTTTGGTTAAATCTACTAAAATTTTAATTGAGATAACTGGAATTCTGATTTGATTTTATCAGAATCTTCTGTATGGTTTATTCATTTTCAACTAAACATTGCGAAGCAAAAAAACATCAAATCAAGTTAATTGTTAATTTTTTATTGTTGTAAACCATGATTTAGTGCTTTTTCAAATAATTTAAAGATTTTTCTATCAATTCGAAAATTTAATATTTATTAAAATAAAATAAAATTAATATCCATATTTTTCTAATTAATACTTTAGAGAATGTTAAGAATAGAAAATGTTTGAATACAAAAATGTTTCTGGATGTCTATACGGATAGCTGCAGAAAATGTTCGCTGAGATAATGTGGCGTAAGTTGGGCATGAGCGGATTTAATGAGAACCAGAAGGATGCTTGTAAGAGCAGAATCGAGGCGGATCCTGTCGGACTCTTTTGAGGTTGACGTCAGTGCTCGCGGGAGGAATGGGAGGCGGAGGAGGTTGAAGCGCCTCCGCGAGAAGCGCTTTAAGAATCGCACTCGCCTCGGCATTTGTCCGATCGTCCCGTTAATATCGCGAAATTAAAAGCCCATAATTTATGGGCTGTTTGAGGACCTGGTGCTATCCCCTGAATTATGGCTCCCTTAACTAGACTTGAGTTACGACGCTATGGAACCCGTCCTCCTTCGACTCCTCTGCTCTTTGAGCCAGCTCTCCTCTTCTTTCTTCGCCCCCCTTGCCTTTTCTCCTATCCACCACCCGCTCTTTTGAGTTCGAAGTGCGAGGTGGTATCGTGCTTCTTGATTTTCAGATACCTATTTCCGTCGTGGTACCTTCGCTCGAATATGAAGTACTGGTCGGCTTTATATCTCTCTCTCTCTCTCTCTCTCTCTCTCTCTCTCTCTCTCTCTCTCTCTCTCTGCTTCTCTTTTTATGTACCCTTTTTTCGCGCACGCACATCCTTTTATTATGCGAACCACATAAAACAGAATACATACCGTGCTGCATAAACCGCCAGTTCTTTGTTCCTCCGATATAAAATTGGCTCCGAGAAAAAGGAATGACATCTTAGATATTTTTTTTTTACTATGCACTACATATGTACTGATTTTACTAAAATTTATTTATTAATATATAGTGTTGCTTTTAAATTTTTGTAATATCATAAATGAAAAAATATTCAAGCACTTTGATATCCAAACAGATTTGATTATTGTTGATTTAATTGCAATATTATTAACCCTTAAATCACTACAAGAATAATGCACTTAAATGTGCATTTAATGTTATCTAATTCAATTCGTTTGTTTATAACATTTATAAAAATAAATACATTGTAAAAACTTTTTTATCGAAAGACATTAAAGAACATAATAGTATCAAACAAATGTAAATATTTTTATTAATAAAAAAGATATGAACAACGGAAAAAGTATTAGAAAAGCTTAGAAAAACAATATACCGGAAAAGCGTTGAAGAGTTAATTTTATTGTGTTATTTGTACTACCTGCACATTATACCATATTTGATTGTGTTCTGGTCGCTTAGCCAATTAGTAGCCTTTAACCTTCATTTACCATCTGTTGCCGGAAGAACGTAAACGTCGGCCATTCTTCTGAAAACCACCACCACAACCGGTGCAGTAATTTTATTGGCTACGGTAGCCATATTCTGACATGAATAGAAAGAAAGATGTCTAAAGTTTACTTTGTCACCAAGAAGTAATCATCACTTGACAGATAGATTAGATATAGCGACAAATTTCAATTTGCTAGATTTCGGATACCTTGAATATTTTGCAGATTTTCTAGCTTTACAGAAATAGATCCCGTTCTTCTATCTAAGTACTTAGAGCGTGTATAAATACCTAATTTTCTTTCTTAAGAGTTCTCAGGGGTCTCTTAGCGAGACACCTGTTTTACGATGGTCTACCAGAGTGCAGAGTTCTCAAGTAGGTAACAATTTTCCTTAAGTAGCATGCCATCTCTCAGTATAGCTGCTAATCGACGTTGCTGGTTAGGTCTTTATATTGTAGATTGTAACAGATAGAGCGTAAGGGATAAATCGGAGAAACGCATATGTTATCTTAATGAAAGCTAACGAAACGACCGGAAATAATTCAAACACGCTCCTGTTTTCTGTTACCTCGGAAAACAATTACACGTTTAAAATCTTGTGGTTAGTGAAATGATTATTTCCAATATCCCGTTTTCTTTGTGCCTTCAGTCAGTGAGAAAATTCCCAGGCTCTTCCCAGGTCATATTTTTACGGTTATTTTGTCTAAAAAACGTAAGACAAATTATTGTTGGAAATGCGTTCGAATAAGTTATAAAAACGTTTAGTTATAGACTGCAAGTAAGGTCTTTATTTCCATTTAATATGAAAATAACGAGATTTTGATGAACGCCATGCAAGTTACTCGGTTCTGATTGCTATGATGTGCTTTCGTGAGCCACGCACTCATACCATAGCTCCGTGCAGTCGAACTCATTTATGTTCGTTTTATACATAGTCTAGATAAAATCATAAATACACTGTACATACGATATTTATAATTGAGGAGATGAGCGGAATAAAGGCCTAATTATAAAATCGTGATATTAATAAAAATTAAAATAACTTGCTACTTTTTTATTACACACAAATGGATATAGTACTAAATGAATTTGTGTAATGTCTTTAAGAAGTTACATGTTACAATACTTTTCTATTACGATCAATATTACATGAAAAAGCTAATTGCCGGAAAAAGGACCTAAGTAGAATTATGCCTTTATTCCGCTCATCCCCTCAATTATGCTTTGCAACAGATTGCACAGAAAAGTGGAATCTTGATGAAATCTATTCAAGAGATGAATATTAGTGTCACGCATAACGTCGAATTTATCTACGAGTATCGTCAAAGTTAATATTGATTGATAAATTGTTTATTAACTGTACAACAGCGGCTTCCGTCTAATAACTTTCTTTATGATCCTCTCGATCATAAAAGCATTGGTTATTTCTAAGAAGCATCGAATATTCACGTACTGTGTGTCCCGAATATAAACGTACTGAGTGTCCCGTTTTAAATAACTATCTCAATATCTCTTAAATTCATTTGAGAAAAAAATGTTTCAGATGAAAATTTTCGAGTGAGATATAATTGATTTGATCTTGAGTGATGTCAAAATCAAGATAAAGACACTTTGAATTATTTAAATAGGACCTCATTTTTCATTACATATTTTTGTAGCTTATCTTGAGAGCTTTTCGAAGCTTTATAATAAAATAAAAAAATCTTTCCATTAAATATTTTTCGCACACGCATGCGTGTGTGTGTGGATGGATAGGTGTTCATGCAGTGCGTGTCACACACTACATATGCACACACGCATGTGTACATCACATACATACGCGCGTATATACACCACATATGAATGAAAAATGAGTGATTCCATTAAAAAAATTCACGTTCTTCATGTTTATCAGTTTATTAGATATATATATATAATAGGATAGTTAAACACTCACGATAATATCTACCTTTTTCCAAGTAACAATTTTTGTTCTTCTATTCTGTCGAATAAATCTAGGCGACTATATCTATTCCTTATTTTCCGGGAGAAGCGTTACGTAGCGTAATTGCATACCTGTCGATAATCACCGATGCGACCGGCTTCTGAAAGTTAAGCACGTGTTGTACAAAACCATTTATGCTCGTGCTGCACAACTGTACAACTGCAGACACGTGTGCGCTACGTGCATCTATATAGACGAAGAAAGAGAAGGAGAGAAAGAGAGAGAGGTGAGATCTCGTTCTGTTCGCGTACGTGCTTACTGTCATACATTAGAGTTAATTAAGTGTGTTTAATTAAACTCGTTGTTCCCCTTTTAATGCAGAATCCCTTCCACTCGCGCAGTTTACCAGCACTTCTCTCGGCAGTCGACGTTTGCCATTCCCGTTTCTACCATCGTCTCCGTTTTCCCCGTTCCATTCCTCGCTGATGGACTTAGAAGTGCTAATGGCTCCAGCTTCGATTCCAAGTATGGCTGGAATTTCTCCTGACCGGCGAAGACGGCTCTCCTTCAAACTGAGAGACCGGAACGGTGGAACGGCGGGAACCTTAAGATCTACGTCTTTCTACTTCGAAGCGAAACGAGAAGCTGTGGATATTATCTTTGCAAAAAGTTTTCAAAAGCGTGTACATTATTTAAAGAGAAAATTTTGCTCTTAAGAATTAAAATAGATCTTAAACAGAAAAACTGGGTTCTTGAAGACTTATATTTATTAAAAATAAAAGTTTAGAAAGGCTATGAATACAATAAACAACAAATGTAAATGGGTAAATAAAAGAAACAAATATAATTATCATTTAAAGCAAATAACAAATAACAGACGTCGTTTCGAGCTCGATCATATTACCTTAATATTACATATAAAACATATTTAAATAACAGATAAACTAAATTAGTATACTGAAATTAAACGCATTCAACTAATAAAATAATACAAAAAAAAACAAAAAACAAATAGCCATCTATAAAATCGCATCCTGTTATCGTGGATCTAATATTATGTCCGCAACAATATAGCGTATATGTTAGAAGTCAAGATCATAAAAGTCCATATTGGTGTCAAAGTGCGCAAAATATTCACAAGTATCGTAAATTATTATAAAATACATGTTAAAATCATTTAAATGTAGTACATTTATATATAGTAAAAGCCGTCGATATTTTCAATAATTAAAAAATTTTTTAATATTGCTATAATTCGATAAATTATTCTTAAATACCAATCTTGTAGCAAGTTTGATGCAATACGGTACGACATACAGTGAGTGGAAAAAATATTTGTACAGAGAAAATATTTTTTAAAAAACTTTATTTTTAAAAAGTAATTCAGAGAAGAAGAAAAAATAATCCAGAGAAAATGTTATTCATCGAATTGATATCGAATCGATGATTTCAACACTTATTTGACGTCTATTCGACGTTTAATTAACGATCATTTCTTGCTGGGTAATTAACAATTTATTCATAAAGAATAAAATAGAATAAAGAAGAAAATGTATGTTTCTTAAAATTATATATACCAAAAAGATGTATATTAATTATAGAAAATATATCATCTGAAAAATAAAGAAAAATTAATTTCTATTGTTTGAATGCTCAAAAAGTACAGTCGAGAAATTTAACTTCTAAAATCAGGAATATATGCAAAGCTTGTTTGCTTATATTAAAAACAAAATATATTTATTGTATAAAATTGCTAATGTTTATTTTTTACAAATAAGACTTTTTTTTATAAAAACTTTCACGAATACTTTTTGCTCTCACTGTATATACACTTTGAATAAGATAATCAATAATAAATAAAATTTCGCCAAATGGGTATCAGCTACATGTTGTGTCAATTATCGACCATCAATTTGCAGCAGTTTCCCTGATGCACAATAAATAAAATACCGTTACGCGAAACGCATTTTAACGCGTAGCAGAATGAGGATATCATGTTGTTTCGCGGAAACGTTCCCAGCCCCCCCATTTGACATGAGACCGCAAGCTAATAATTTTACACGCCGCCACGTAATTTTTGTATGTGTAAAGCGAAAAATTACACAACAAATTTTTTCGAGAGGCCGCGTTTTTTATCCAGCTTCCGAACGTCAGCGAAGAAACGTGCATTATGATATTGCACCGTGGTTGTCGATCGATAGCTACCACGGCGACCGGGAACGAGCGTGCACATGCGACCACACACACACACATACACACACACACACACACACACACACACACACACACACACACACACACATGAATACGCGAATACGCACACATGTATACACACAGGCGAGGTAACAGGCGATTCTTAGGAGACGTAATGGCACCCGCTCACAGAGGGAGAAAATGGGAGCGAGGATGTGTAAAAGGCAATTGCCTCTCTTCGCTTATGGTCCGACGTACCTGGCGACTCGCATAACTTCGCCTCTACGAGCGGCGCGTCGCGCACGTTAATGTCTCATGTGCATCATGCGTGGCGTTGCGTGCGCCCGCGCGACCAGGCCGGCGGACGTGTTTACAAAACGGCAATTTCACAAGGATAATTATGAAATATGCGAAGAAGACGATTACGATGACGACGACGGGACGGGCATGTCCGCCGATTCTCTTCTTTTTACACCGGTCTAATCGCAATTAAATTCACTAGTTTATCATCGCAATCGCCGCGCCATTCATGGATGATATATCGCGCGTTGGTGAACTTACCGGCCCGTAAATATTTCGCACCGCACCGAGGAAACAGTTTTCCTCCAATTAAATGAAGATAACAGACTGCAGGCGAATACATTGATCGTCGTAATGTTTGGAAATTCTAGGTGAAATATCCTTCAAATGAACATTTGTTAGAGAATATTAACTCGGCGATTCTTCATGAAAAATATAAACATAATTTTCTACGATGCCATAAAAAAATTATATTTCTTTCACTAAACATAATATCTTATTCATTATAGTTTACTTGAAATATTTATAGTATAAATAATTTCTCTCATTCATCAAATTCAACAATTTCATGTCAAAGGAGAAATTCACGTAAAATAATTTTTATTAACACAATATTAAAGATTAATGTGAAAAGTTCTCTCTATATAACAAATCTTGTACGATATCTTAAAACGAATAGAAAGAACTTGCAATAGTAACTATGAATCGATGTAATTCATCGATCTCGTTCCCCTTCTTTTCCTTTTCTATCGAAAGATCCAGTCGCAGGGAAGAGGAGAGGAGAGGAGAAGAGAGGAGAGTAGTCCTCTTAATTTCATTCCTTTCTTGGGCCGATACCCATTTAGCCGCGCTCTCCTACATAATAATGTTGCACGTCGTTAAGTCCGACGTCTGTATGCGCTCGTGCACGCACATATGCACTCGCCAGATAAACCGTACGTACGCTCTTAATTACGGCGGAAACATTACAAAGTCGCCCCGCGCGCTGCTTGTCGGCCGTTAATAAAGGGCAATATCTCTCGCCGCGGGAAAAAATATTGCGAGGGAAGTCCCAGTGCGTCGATATCCGGTTCTACGCGCCACGGTCGATGCAGATTGCAATTGGTAACAGTGAAACGGGCTTGATTAAGACAAGGCCGATCGTTCCATCCTGAAATAAGCTTTCTCAACTTTTTTATTCGAGTAGTTCTCGAGCGCTTAACGCTTTAATGCAACACAGTCAAATTGACCGTAGCCAAGTAAGTAAAACAGACAACAAATTTAATCAGATTAGTTGCTTGCGTTGCTACAGTAGAATTAATTTCACGAATTATTAAGCTTGAAGATTGTAAGAACAACGCAACGTCGAGAATTACGCTATGTTATGACGTGAAAATTGTTAAAGATGATATGTTTCGTGTATCTGCGGAATAATCTTTACACAGAATGAATGATTTTTTGAAGAATCTCTAAAATCTTAATTAGGTAAGTACAGCTCTGAAAATAATTTTGTCGGATCATCAAAATAATTATGTAAGATCCTCAAGCTTGAGTGTCCATAATTATTTTGATCTAATAAAATTTTTTTTGTATCTAATTAAATTTTTTAATTTTTCAGCAAAACTGTTCTTTCTGTGTATGAAAAGACAATCTTGATATCTGTAAAGTAACGATTGACTAAAATCATATAGATGGAGTTCAAAACTATAATGAAAATCTTCAAATCACTTATAAAGAACGTTAACACTATCTTATTATAGGAAGCAGTGATGAAAGAGTAAAATTGTAAGAAGGAGCTACGAAGTGACACGCGCGGGTTCAATGCATTTCTATTTGCAGGCCGTGTTCAAGCTGAAATTGTAATCGACAATGTACAAGAGTAAACATCCTCGTAATTACGTTGATTGGCAATTAAACGTCACTGTAAGATACAATATTTTCGATTAATAAGGCGATGGCTCGTTAAAAGGTTCAAGGAACGAAATATTTATTGTGGCTCTCGCGGGAGAATGTCCGGCGCTCAAAAGGTTTAACGTGTCCTTGCCAAAGGCTGGCGGCGCAAAACGCGACCGATGGGCAGGTTAATCATCATTAAGACGGAAACCCGGCTCTCTACGGGCCACCCTCGGAGGATCCTGAGTAACGATTGCGGGAGCACGCGTCGCATTAAGGTCCGCGTAAATTCACGAACTCGTCGAAATCGCCGCTTAATTTCGCGTGAGGCAGTTCGCGTATATCGAGAAGTCTTAAGTTGCATTTTTGCCATTCTCGGAATAATGTAGTTGGCGATGTGGCCGGTTATACGCGACTCGATTTGCCACGGCTTGACTCGGGTCGCAAGTAAATCGTCGTTGCCGTTCGTACGAAAGTGCAAACGCGGTTGTCTAACCCTCGGTCTAAAGCACGCGATTTATTGCGAATTGCGTGAGTTCCGCTAATGGCGCAAAAGAGATTGCGTAAACTAGACTATAATTAAGCAACCTTCTGACGTGGATGGCGCATATTCCTCCTTCGAGGCTCACTAATTTGTCGCTAATCGGACGATTTGAAAGAATAAAAGCGTTGGCTGGCAATAATCTGATGATAAAGACTCGATACTCACTTTTATAAAAAAAAAAGGAACCTTTTGTGTCCTTTATGATGTCTGTTAATGACACGAAGCTGCAGTAAGTATGTAATATTGCAAAGAAGATAATTTTGTGCCGAGAGGCGTATCTCCATGCTCTTAATTGCAGGCTTCCGTACGTTTTCACGTTGCCAACAAAAGTAGAAAAAATAATATGGAAATTATCGCGGAGCGAGTCAATCATCATTAACGGCAAAAACTCGGGAGCTATCTTCACGCGACTACCCTACGGATATGGAATAACAATTGCATGAGAAGAGATAGTATTTATATGGTTTTTTGTAATTTCGAATATCTACAGAGAGAATTGTCGGTACATTAAATAACCATTTTATAAATTAACAAGATAAATTTTTATGCAACATTACTTATATATATAAGCAGAAATATTCTTAATCTTTAATGTGTACACATATTGAGTTACGTATTTCTTTTCTTTGAAATATTAGAAGCATCTGGTTGTAGATAATAGGCTTTATCCTTTTTTTAAATATATAGCTTTACAAAAGCTTTCTAAAGATATTGAAGTATATATAAGAATCATAATAATTTTTGTACTAAAAATCCAAATAAAATTGATCTATCGTGCGTAATGAAGGATCAAAATATCATATGTGCTATGATTTATAATTCATTCTAAGTTGCAATATAACTTTGCTAAGGCATCTTTGTGCATGAGTAATAAATAAAGTTTCGCCGCCACGGTTTTGGCACGAACGAGTTATCGTCATACGGTTATGACTAACATCCGAATAGTTCGTTCTGCAGTATGTATCTTATTGTTAGGTAGGAGGAGTAGCTGCGTTTTTGTATAAAAAGGGAAGAGGAGGAGAAAAAACGTTTCGGCCGCAATTTATCACTGTGTTAGCCCACCCTCTAAGAGACTGCGCTCTGGTGATTTCATCGGCACGAGTTAAAAAAGTGGCATCGACGCTGACGAGTCAATTCATCTCTCGTTCCACTGACCTGAAACGTGGATGACGTCACGCTACAATCACGCGCGAGAGCGACGCGGGTTTAGAATCCTCGTATCTTCGAAGGAAGGATTGTGAATCGTGAATCATGATCCATCCGGGGCTGAAAAATTCCACGATGAAGCTTATAATTTCTTTTTAAAACAAAATATTCAACGCGAATGATGTTTCCCTCGACACTCACTTTTGTCGACTGAGCCAATCAAGCAATTTAAAAAATATATAAATTTATTTGGGAGAGAATCGTTCTCATGTTTAGGCTCCAAAATTGATCACGTTTGGTTTTATCTCACTTCAGCTTTAGACTCAGCTTTTTGAATATCAATTCGTTCGGGATTTGATTTATTAATTTATAATTTATAAATATAATTTATGTAAATAACAAGCAGCTATCCAATTACGGAAAATTAAATTCACTCATTTAAAATTATGCCTAATTTTGTATCCCGTCGATACTTTCCCTTTCGCTTGTCCCAAAGACAAGCCGATGTCTGCGGATCGTTGTCTTCGGTCCAGGAAACACGGAAATCAGTCCCGAAGCATGCATGTCAGGGTCGCGGCAGGGAGGAAAGATCGGAAGGATCGGAAGGAAAGAAAGACAACGCGAGAAGAAGAAAGCGAAGCGAGGGATGGGTGCTCGCAAGCAAGCCTAGCAAGCGTCGCAGTCTCGTCCCGCGGCATCCGTATCGAATGCTAATTAAACGGGTGTCGACTGTATCAAAATACCTAACGGCCAGCAAGGAGAGGCGACTGTGGACCGATCGGCGCGGACTGCGGAGCGAGTGCGAGCGACGAGCCACGGTATAGTTTTCGGGGAGCCGTGGAGCCTAATGTATGCCAGTGGGCTAGCACGGTGGTCCCGCGGCACCGTGTGGGTGGTCCACGTCCTCCTGCCAAGGCACTCCCCTATGCTATGGGCACTGTTATGTGCACTATATACTCTTTCTCTCTTTCTTTCTCTCCTTCATTCTCTCTCCTTTTCTCTCATTCTCTTCTTACTCTTCCTTTCTCTTTTCCTTCTACATTTCACTGTCTTACTCTCGTCTTTCCGTTCCCCTTCGTTCCCTTCGTACAGGGTGATACGCACGCGAGAAACGCTTTCTTCGTTCGTTCCTCTTCCTCTTTCTCTCGACCGGACTTTCCGTTTCCCTCCTCGCCTCGTGCGTCTCTTTCCTCATTCGTTTCTCGTCACGTAAGTTCGCGCATTTAGTTACGCGTTCAAACATAGTCGACTGTGTGGTAGCCGCCGCGAGATCCGTGTAAGAGACCTAAGAGACCGTGCCTCTTGGTGCACCGTCGCGCTGTCATGAAGTCATGACCGATCTGTCAGTGTCTTCCGTCTCTCTCTCTCTCTCTCTCTCTCTCTCTCTCTCTCTCTCTCTCTCTCTCTCTCGGGAACGCTATGGAGCGCTATGGCGTTGGACGCGCGTTTGCATGGATCGTTTTTCGACGACTGCAAGAGAAGACTGAAGGTTATAACGACTCTCAACCTTCCCTGGAAATACGGTGAGTTTCATGACTGCTGAATGTATCGATTCAAGCATATATTCGATTTATTCAACAAGCATGTAAAAGTATATAATGGAAGGATGCTTTTTATACTCAGGATTACTTGCGAAAATGCATAGCGTCTTTCATGTATGTAGGAGAAGCGGAGGGAAATCTTACGCGTATCGTTTATCGTCCGACAAAGTAAGTAGTGGTCTCTATGTAAGAGTGAGAAGCGTGTAACGCGCCAGCATACGTATGCGCATCTTAAATCTCTCACTTTATCCACATTTCTTGCACACGTGCACAACTGCATACGCACGCATTAGCAATCTCCTACGCGAGAGAAAATAATGTGAGCCTATTCGTTCGAGATGCGTGAATGCCGGTTTGTGCATTAACTCCCCAGGCTGCTACCTCGAGTGTCTGTACAGTAAATCCTCCCAACTGCTTCTCACGTGCGGATAAATCTAATTCAATTAATGAAAATTTTATTACATAAAAGCATCTTCTCTTTCCCGAATTTCAATAATATTAAACATGTTCCTCTGATTTTTTTATCCAGTGAAACTGAAGTAATTACGACGAAATAAAATTTATCAAAATTTTTCTTATCTGAAATTTCGTTATTTGCAAATTACGCTTTCAAATTAAACGTACTTCACTTCTTTCACTTCTTTAATTGTTTATAGCTGCACAGAAATATGATTTGAAATATCCAAAAAATAACTATATACATAGATAAAGTTGTGAAAATAATTTTGTTTGATAATCAAAATAATTATGTATGAAACTCAAGCATAAATGAACAATATTGCAAAAAAACTTTGATATTCTAGCAATCAACTTTGAGCGTAATTATTTTGATAGCTTAACAAAATTATTTTTAGATCTGTAAAGTTATTACAAATTTTCCCCCCCCCCCTCCCCCTCTCCCGTATACTCTATTAATAATTCAACCTCTTTTGATACAAATCATTTCAGCAATATTACAACATTGAACATTAATAGCAATGTTGTTGCGAGCTTCTATACCGGGAATGTGAAAGAATCAATTCCGCATAAATTCCAAGATTGTCGAACGATCTGTAGACTCAGAGATCTACAACTCAAGATGAGTAATGCGAATTTGAGTATCGGGTGCGTGGGGATCGCGTTAAGTCTCGTACCAATCGTCCATATTGTTGGGCTTACTTGCCACTCTGCCAGCGGTATACGACATACCTACTTACTACCTAGCGATACACACTCGCCAGTTCCACCGGTGCGGCATCCGGAGAGAGGGAAAGGAAGTGGTATAGTAGGGAGAGGCGGAGACGAAGGTGGAGGCACACTCGCGCGCACGTGTGGTCGACGGTGTATCGCTCAATTGAGCGAAACGCTGCGAAACCGGTCCGCGGGTTTCGGACAGCCGAGACGACAGCCGCGCGTCACGTCGTTGCCGCGACTTTGACTAATTCGCTGGCATTCGGACCGTCCTCGTCTCTTATCCGGCGGGTAAATGGGATTGCAAAACAAGAGAAAAAGAACAGTGTCCAGGTTGAGATAATACGATAACGAGAGCAGCTTTTGATGACCAAATGAACTAACAAAAGCTATCTTAAAACGAAAGAAATTATTCTGAATTTGAATTTTAAAGATTAACCTACCATCTTTTTTTATCATTCTCGTTATACAACTTCGGAATAACTAACGTTTCAATACGCCAGACAATTGATTCATCGCAAACGTTGCAGAGATCACCGATTTCGACACCGTTTTCACGGAGCTTGTTTTAATCTCGATTATACGGTCTATTGTATTCGCAGTCCCTGAATTTTCATCGAGGGCTCGCGTGGGAAGAAGATCGCCGGTTATTATTGCGGAGGAATGAAAGTAATTTAAATTTAGTTATTCATGATTTTTTGTTGGTCGTTTCGCTATCGACCTTCTCTACTCATCACACATAAATTATTAATGGGATTATGTATGAATTCCCGAATTATGTCCCGCGACGCCGCCGCACCGTCGTACAATCGATTGTCTCAATCGACACGCGGCGAAGCGTCTTCTCGTTGTACTTCGCGTGCATTAATTATGTCATGAATAATACATGCGACCAGACTTATTTACGTCGTTAAATAGTCTTCCGGAGCTACCTCGAGCCTCCGCACCGTTCATGCCGAGGCGAAACGTTGATTTAGACATTTCGTGCTCACGGAACCGATACGATCCTCGGCTTGAGCAACGCGCGTCTCGAGTGTCGGCCTATTAACGAGACACCTTCACTGCGCCAGGCATCTTTCATTATCCGCCAACACGATATACCGTTAAATAGGTTTTATGGGGGGGATTTAACGAAAAATCTTAAAAATAGCTTGGAGCGGGAGCGAGAGCTTAGGATTGGAAATGAAAAATTGGTGTCACTTGCGGAGATGCAAAGTGAGAAACGATAAGAATAGTCTCGAATGTGTAGGTAGATGATGAAGAAAAACGTATGCATAAAGAAAGAAAGAGAAAAAGGGAGAGAGAATATAGAATGAAAAGAAATAAGCGAAAGAGAGAAAGAGAGAGCCTGGTGGGCTGGGTTTTATTAATATGCTTGAGGACAAATTAGCCAGTTGATTGCACGATTTAATTATAACCGTCTTCCCCTCTTCCGGACCCCGCGGTTCATCTCGTTTCAATTCTCGTGCGAGAAGGAGCGAGAAAGAACAACAAATAGAAAAGAAAGAGAGAAAGTGAAAGAGACTACGATCGTCGAGACCCTGTCGTGCCGCAGTATTAAAACGTCGACTGCTTTATTAACAGAGTTCCGGACACGCTCTTTCCTCTACGTGAGCGGGTGAACGCATAGCGTTATCCTGCTACAAAGTGACAAAGCAGCCGGCGACGTTGACTTGGACCTCCGGAGTAGATTGCCTAATTTTTAGAAGCGCATAACGTCGCAGAGAGAGAGAGGGGGGGGGAGAGGGAAAGAGACAAATTATTTCGAATTAGAGCATGAAGATGCTTTTTACTTTCTTTTGGAGGATAAATTTTGGGAGTTACGCGATTAGTTTGAAATTTGCACGATTTCAATTGCGATTTTTCTCTTTGAACATACGAACATTTCAATCACTTTGACAGATTAGTTGAATTAAATATATAGTGCATCGTTTCAGATTAATTGAGATTAAAAGCCTACAGGAGATATCTTAATTTCAAGTCGCAATCTAAATTATTTTGAAGTAGGTATTCTATTTTTAACTGACTAATGTACATAAGTAGGATTTCATAAAGTTACGAAATGACTAAGCGTGAGTTGATTTATAGATTCGAAATTGAAATTCTAAATGACTCTACGCCACCAAACTTAACACATTTATCTGTCTTTGTCTATAAATACGTATAAATGTGCTATATATTATATTATATTATATTAGCTAATAGTTAAATTATCTCTACATCAGATCGTGAACATCACTTCATACAAAAAAATCACTTAAAAATCTTTGCAGAGACTATTGGAAGAACGGCTCTATACTTATTTAAAAATTTAACTACATTAGATACAGATCTAAAAATAGATTTTATTAAATTATCAAAATAATGATGCAGAGAGAGATTACCACTGACTGCACTAGACTGTAAAAATTTTTGTAGTTGCTCAGTTTCCTACATAGTTATTTTGATGGTCCAACAAAATTATTTTCAGATCTATGTCTACCTAAATTTTTAGATACTTTAACAAAATCATTCTTTCCGTGTATTTTTTCTTTGCAGTTACATTCTCTACCGTTGAATCGATAATCATGTTTGAGTTCGTCACGTGATTTCTAATACCTATTCCCAGCTTCAATATATTATTTACTTTAAAGGGATACGAATTTATTTATCTTTAAGGTGACGAGTAAACCGTATTGGTCGCTGTCCGCACCTCTCCGCCATTCGTCGCGTACTTCGCGCCCGGGTCCAAAATAGAATCCGTGTGTTCGGTTGTGTTTGGTCAGCCGAGAAAACATCGTGGAGGGCACTCGATGCACGAAAAGGTCCCACACAGAAATCTCTCGCGGGGAACGAGTTCGTCCGCCCTCGTCTTCATCCTTTTTCGAGACTATACATAGTCACTATTCATCGTTCGTATAACCCGACCGACCTACCCGATGGGAAGCCGAGCCTCCTCGGTAATGAAGACGTTTCTCTAGGTTAGGGGAAGTTTGACGTTTTTATGGGTCAGCCTTGGCTTCTCTTTTTTTTTCAACTCTCCTTTCTCCTCCACAGATCTCAGTCTTCCATCCATTTCGTTTTCTTCGTCTCCATTTCGCCTCTATGCTCTCGTATTCCCCGAAGGATCAGCTAAGCCGACACGACCCGTTATTGACGGGTCTATCATCTTACTAATTCCATAATAGAAGATTTTCGGTTTTACGGCGGATGTTAACGACCGTGCAGGAACATCGCAGTACGACGACCTTTTACAGCGACTAATGCTCAGGAAACGCAAAAGCAGCATTTAACCCTTTAATTGCGCGAACATCACTTAAATAATGCCAATTCGCTAATATATATAATTATCCAAAAAAATTATATGCTATGATATTACTGAAGACAATTTTTATATATTACAATTATATTTTATATATTATAATTATAACATTTAAATATTAGAAATCTCTCTAATATTTAAATCGATTTAACATAATAAGATTTAATATGTTAAATTTTTTATTATATTGTATATGTTACTGAATATATTAAAACATAATATCGTTTAAATTAATCAAAAAATATGGAAACTTGTTGTATATCGAAAATTTTTGTCTTTTACTTTTAAAATAGCCTTGATATAATCTTGAGATATCTCTTGTAGTCCATGAAAAAAAAGAGACGATTGATGCCGTTTGTTGATGACTCTTTATGGCGAGCTGCAAAAAAACAGCGTGTCAATCTAACGTTTCTGTGTAAGGACATCGTAACCGCGAAAATCGAGACGGCCTTCGCTCTCGAACGAAACGATCCACTTGGGTTGCTCGATGACGGTGGTCCTCGAGATACAAAGCCTCCTCGCTTAAGCGACATGTATTTTATTGACGTGGCGGTCCCTGAAATACTTCACCTTTCGTGGACAGGAGTTCGACGTTCTCCTGCTCGCTAACGCGATCCTCATAAAGGCAAGCGAGCGAGCCATTGTCACTATTAGCCTGCGTACGAGCTTTAGTGAGCTCACGCTCTTCCTTCATATATTATATAAACTGTGCTTAATTAAAAAGATTAACGATGAAGATGCTTGATGTGATATATTTAGTATTTAAAGAAAAGAAAAAATTTAATAAAGACATAAAATTTACGTAAACACGTGTCGTACGTAAAGTATGTTCCATGAAAAATTCATGACACATTATAAAACTTCTCTTATTTTATGGTCACTCATCAGCAAGAATCTTATTTGGATAATCAGGAATCCGAGCTTCATTTCATGCTCCTACATCCATCTAGAATACTCTAGTCCATTGAATATTTATTAATTTACTAATTTCTACAGTCATCAAATCCACGAATTTGAGTAGACGTATAAATCGTTTTCGGACTTCCAGAAAGTGAGAGAGAGAGAGAGAGAGAGAGAAAAGGGAGATAGAAAGACCGCTTCACGATTCAAGGTCCGTTGAATAGTTGCGAGCAATTAACCAGGAACAGACACGTTTCTCTTCTGCCACGTTCGAAAAGAAATCACATTTTTCGTCGCACTACGAAATCCTCGGATTGAACTGCCGACCAGGGCGAACTAATAAAACTTTTTCTCACATTTGCTGGCTCGATCGTCATAAAGTCAAACGAACGCATCCAGCAGCGCACGGTTATCGTGCACACTCGGCAAGTATGTACATGTACGTGCTCGAGCATGAAGGCATGCACCGTCGCCGAGGAGGAAAGATAAATAGACAGAGGTGGGAGGACTTAACTCAAATTTTGCAAAACCAGTTGTATACCTCGCAACGGAAGCAGTTTTATGGAGATTGCATTCCTGCCGAGGGGAGGATATTATTAAGAGGTACTGTGGTACCGTGGCATAGGTTCTCCTTTAAGAAAGTGTGTATGGCTCACCTCCTCCTCATCGATATTTAAATGAGCATCCAGGACAGGGGAGAGGATCCCAGGTCTCGTACTTTGGAGTCTCAGAACGATCCCGAAGAGTTATCCGTCTGGTGCCGCGGAGCTCACTGACCCATCGTACTCTTTCTCTTCGACGACAACCCATGCTTTCGGGCTGACTTCATCCCGTCCCGCGCTCATCGTGTATTACGAGGTACTTTGAGTATTGAGGCTTCTCTCCTTCGCAGACAGGATCTACGAGGGCCTCCGCGACCCCAACGTGTTCGGGTCGCTGCTGACTCGCGGGAGGGGTAAAATTTATTTCGACGAGGTCGCCGAAACCTGTCGTGCAATGACCCTGAGACGTCTTAACTTCGACACATTTGCGAACAACCTCGTCTACGTATCGTTGCGTTGTATCATTCATTATACTCTTTCTCACTCTTTCTCTTCTTCCTTCTTCATTGCACGGTTTACCACGAAACCCGCTTTGAAACGAGCCCGTTAACACTTGAAAGACGGTCTGGGTCAAAATGTCCCTTCTGAAATTTATTTCGGTGGAGTCGACGCAGCCTGTCGTCTCGCGACCCCGCAACGTCTTAACCATGGCCCGCATCATTTTCAAGTTACCTTCTTGTAATATTGTTAACTCAATTTACATATTATTATTGAGAGAAAAGTTAAATTTTACGTAAAAATATGTTAGAATGATATTTCTAAATAAAAAATGTGTAAAAAGTAGAAAATATTGTCAGAAATAAAAAAATAACAAATAATGTAAAAAAGCATTATAAGAATATATTCATAGTGATAAGGGAAAGAAAATTTTCCTGACATTATATATTTAGTAGCATAAGAAGATGATTAAGCATCTGTTTTATTAAATTTAAATGATGATAAATCCTACAACAAGATTTAGCTAACGAATCCAAGAAGAGAATTCTTGGGAATTATATGAACCAAATCACGAAGCTTCTAATGGCTCAGCCAAGTCTCGCGATGTACCCATAAAAGTCTCGGTTCACTATAGCAAATTCTTCGAGGCGCCCTGTACCGGCAGGAACCGTAGACCCTGAAATTCCACGAGAATTCCAAGCACGACTGGTCATGTGATACTTCGCTAATCTACCTCGTATCGTAGTGTCATCGATGAAAAGAGATTACAGCCGCATGATTACGTCTTTTTTCGACCCCTCGCTTTTTGTGTAAATTATTTGTTGCGCGATAAAGAAGTGAAGTTACTACGTTATTACGAATATTACGTAGAAAAATAACTTTGACAATCTCTAGTTAGAAAGATATATATATATATATATATATATTGATAATTACAAAATATATATATATATATATTCATCAAAATTTTGTAATTATCAATACTTTTCTAAATTGTTAAATATTAGAATTATTCATCCCTTCTGAATTATCATTTATTAAACAGAAGAAGTTTACACTATATTTATATAATATATACTTTCTTCGTTACAAATTATTTTGAAAGTGATTTGAAGCTGACAATTTTGTAAAATTGAGAAAAAACTTACATATGTATTTTACTTGAGTATAAAAAAATAAAAAATAAAATTTATTATTGTTCAGATTATTAATAATAAAATTATGATAGAGAGATTTACCAAGGAAGTAAATTTAATCTATATGTAAGTATCTTTTAGGTTGACTTAATCATTTCATTAATAGTTGCGGTCAATGATGCAGTCTTCTATAGATATACCGAGTAAAGATCTAGCTAATGCGACTTGAGGAGCCGTGAAAAGAGCAAAGTAGAATCGCGTTTACCAGCTAACATGCGTGTGGTACTAAGCAGCGTGTGGCGTCGTGCATTTGCGCGTTCATGCGTATACGTAACCGAGGCTGTTCCAAATTGAGCGTTGTGCCGCATATAATCCGGTTCCGTTGACAAGTAGATAATGCCATTTTATCGAGCAAGCAAAGTTATCCATGTCGGAAATTACCGTATATTCTCGATCCTTATGTTTGCTTAATTCATTTCTCATTCGATAGAACATGTAATCATGTCCTTTTTCTTTTATCTCAGTCTATCATTACGATGTCGCGTATAACTGTATTTATTTGCAACAAGCTGTCAGCAAGGTTTTTACGTACACGAGATACGAATATAGATTCGCTTCGCGTCAACTACCATGACGATTTAATATTAATGTTTGTTCGTCGAACGATGGTATCTGTCACGCTTCTATCATGTACAAATAGTTTGGGAATATTTTAACGTTAGAAATTTCTACTTTGCACATATTCTGAGTCACTTGAACGAACATTTCCCTGAAAGTAAGAATTTCGCTGATATTCGCACGTTCGACGAGCTTTTATACGAAAGAAAGGCGCCGACAGTAAATTTGCGCGCACGCCGCATATCTGTCTTCATCCGACTTTGAACATCTCCTGACGTTTCTCCCTAGCTAGCTTTCGTCACGCTGTTCTCTTTCTCCGTCTCCGTTTCCCTCATCATTATCGTCAACCCGCCCGTGCGGGCTCCTCGTCATGGAGATCCGCGTATATTAAATTCACCGTGGTCTCATATGAGCCACGAAATTAAGCGATTTCGCGAGACCACACGAGAAGGTTTCGGCCCTGCGTGCGGTATAACGTGTTTCAATTAAACGAACGCCCCGTCAAGATTATTAATCCCGAATTAATCCGGCGCGACAATGTGGAACATTTCTGTTTGATTAGTCGGATCTGCGTTGGCAACAAATAAATCGACCCTCATAGCAATCTATCCCGTACAATTCGTTGATCCGGCGACCTTTCTCAGATTATGCTCTTGATTATAAATACGGTAGTTGACCGGAATAAGTGCATGGCATTGATCATAATTTCATCGCGTCGAATGAAGTTCAGAGTTAAGTATTATCACGCGTATTTTCTTTCACAGTAGTGTTTCCAAAAGGAAACTGTTATACAGAAAAATAATTGTGTTGTTAATTAGATTGGTAGAAAATATATGTCATCATTGTTTAATTTCCAATCTCGTATCTTAGGTAATATGTGATAACTGATTTTATTTAATGGACAGTCGAATTTAGTTTTACAAGGTAATGCCAATTTAGATTTTCGATTTACGTCTGTTTTATTCGTCAGGAAACAATCTTAACGCGAGGCAGTCTAATAAAGGAAGTCGAGATGATGTAGAGGCTACCGTTAGGTTGTCTTCTTCTTATTCGGATAGCCCACAGTAGCCGGATTGTCAGATGTTGTTGTGGACTACGTTACAGGGGACATCGTTTGATAGCGGTGGATCGGGCGCGGGGAAGGAAACGAGTGCTGGATCGGTGTTGGTGGTCCATAGTGGCGACTCGAAACAATGAATTTACTTCATAAATCTCAATTCAGTCGGGACCACCGCCCAATTAAACTTAATCTTACGACCACCACAGTGGAACTATTTGCCTAAGATGTATCTAAGTTGATACCACGAGGACCCACATTTCAATGTGTTTATTAAAAATCTTCATAATAGTTGAATTTAATAACCATTGGAATATAAAGTGTATTGCGGAGTTATTGTGCCAATATGTTACAAGTAATACCGTCTGAATTTAAAGTACGACATATACGAGCTTATTGTAAATTGTTTTTAAATTTATTCGCAAAAAGAGAATTACTGCGATAAAAAATAATTAATTATGTGAAATAATAATAGAAGACAATAAATTTGTTAGTAGCTTTTTATGCCAAAAACAGAAAGAAAATAATAGGTCAAAGTTTAATGATTGCTAACGAACGTTGGCAGCGCCAAATATTCAAAGAATAGAAGACAATAGTCTCAAAAGTTTGATCACTTATACGAATACAACTACTCGGAAAGGAGTTTGTTCCTGGAAACGAAATTCCTGGAGAGATGGCCTTGCGAATGCCGCCCGTGTATTCACGAATCGTGGGATTCAAGTTTTGCGTATCCGTTGTCTTTTATTTGGTCCACAAATGAGAAACATACCGATAACACATGTTCGTATATTCGCCCATCGGAACAAATTGCGATGTCTGGTCTCTCAACAAACGCGTGTCAATCTGAACGGGAATTATGCATATTAGATTTTAGTTCGGTTATGCATAACCAAAAAAAATGCATAACAACTTTCGTGGACCGAAAAACAAAATAAGGGGAAGAAAGGTTTTAAAATAGAAAAATCTCTTATACATATAATGAGAGAGAATTGTTAAATTTTACATATTTTCACAGATTTGTATAAAAAATATTTTGATTATTCAAAAGATATTTCGATATATTTTATAAAATATAGTAATGTTGAAAAAATTAATTGCACATAAGATTTAGATTTTTTAATAAAAACAAAAACACTTTCTTTTCTTTAATTCTAAATCTAGATTCTAAATCTTCATACATTTTATTTTATTTTAATTAGTTTATTTATTAAGATCAAATAGTCTGTTCAATGAAATTCTTTTATGATTCAAAGTTCGCAGTTAATTGAGATATACATATAAATTAATTTTTATTTTTATGAAACTTTAGTTACCTTATATACTTTTTACAATTTTTCCGTATTTTTACTTATCACTTTGCGAAGGACTTTAAATTAATTATTAATAAAATAAATTATTAATAAAATAAAATAAATTATGAATAAAAAGATTTTATTAAATCAATATGCACAATGCTTGCTATATTTGATATATATTTGTACATGGAAAAAAAAGATTAGTTGCATCAGCAAAAATTTGCATGTGGTAGTTAAATTCCAGTCGTAACGTATAGATACCTAACATCGTATCTCTGCGAGATCTAATTTTCATTAGCTGTGAGCTCTAAATATTATCATTATAACAGACAAACATTTTGCAATTATATTAATCTATTGGTCATTGCAGCAAACATTTTCTGTATAGCAGACAATTTGACAGCAAGTACAGTTTCAGCAAACCATATTTAGCTGTGATAGAAACAATTTTCTTTTACATTAACATATCCGATGACTATGACAACTAACTTCATGCTGCTAAATAAATTGATCTATAACAGCCAATGCAAACTTTGCTCACGTCCTTATATTAGCTACAGCAGCAAATCCATTATGTATTAACAAATTTCATAGTAGCTAATGCAATTTCAGTTAATTAGAATTAGCTGTAACCAGCAACATTTTTTTTCCGTGTACAAGTTCAATTTCTAATTGAACAGTCGGGTCTCATACTTTTTTTCACGCATGATTCCTTTCTGTTAACGTGCCGAAATCTTTCGTAAATCTGGCGCTTGGCACGAGCCGGTACTTTTGGCAGGCCAGGAAATTAAGATGTATCGTCGAAATCTGGTGTGGCCAATTTGCATCTGCCGCAACGCCTACGCACCTTTCCGCCTCCACAACGGGGCCCACCCGTCTGGGACTAAACCCATTCGAAGTCCATTTGATTGTTCAACAAGTCCTTAAAAATCCGAACATCGTCTAACGAGTCTTATAAATAGCGATACATGTGTGCATTATGGTGCAATCACATCTTGATATCAGCCTTGTATTATTTATACAAATTACATTTCTATATTATTTCCACAGTTCACGTCAACACACAAATCATACTCATATATAAATTATTATTGCAATTATACTTTATTCTTGGTCTTTATTAAAGAACTCGATGTTGTCTCAAACTCTTCTAAAAATAGATTGATATATCAATTTCAGACTATATTATCCTTCGACGAATTTTATTTTATTTCTTGAATACACGTAAATCTATCGTTTTTATGAGAGTTGAAGATTGTACTATGTAATAAAGAAATAAATTACGTCTCACGCTCGTGTCAGTTGGAAATCTCGACTCTCCTGCCTCTTAATGCGATCAACGTACAGTCAATTCGGAGCATAGTTTTTTTTTACATCACATCGACATAAAACACGTGCGGGTCGTGTGCATCAGACCAATGTACGCGTGAATATCGTGATTAATAGGGCGATCAACGCGATGCGTCGTGATGGATTTAAGAGCGGGCAAATTTAGAGGGACACGTCCCACGTAATAGCACGACGGGAGGGCACGATTTTATTCTCGTTCTTGCCTTCGCATTCCGTGACCGATTGTCGCGTGACCATGCCATCGTTGTTCCAGCGCGTACAAAAAAAAACTCACCGTACGTAATGGCCGTCGATAATCGTAAAATCGAATCGTGAAAACGGATGCCACGAGACTCCGCCATCACAACGATAGACGTTGCCAATTTAGATATTTGAAGATATTAAGATACTGAGTGGACGAATTTACAAATGAACTTTATAAATTATGAGTAACAGTTAAAAATGCTCACTCCAATGTATCGATGGATTATATATTACACATATAATATATTATACATATACAATTGTGCGAATGTTGTGACATTCACACTTTAAAATTAGTTAACTTTTGTTCATACACTCAAAAAATGTGAGTGTATGTGTAAAAAAATGTGAGTGTGAGTTTAACCGTATAGGCTTTGCCAAAAATCATGGAATTAAATCCACACCGTGTTAATGTTTATATTAATATCAAGATAAGAATTATATTTAACACTTATGATATTAATCCAGCTCATATTTTTTATAAGTGCATGTAATGTTCACGAATAAATTATTAATTTATTTTAATGTAGAAATTACGATTAACGAATTATCCATACATTGTGTTTCATCAATTTCGAATTTTTTATATCCGAATTTGTTTGTTACCTCATCTGATTTCTATCAAGAGATACTTAGCTTATAGAAACACGGCGATGATAGAACGATGTGAAGCGAACGGACGAACGCGTCGCCGCAATTACCACGAGACGAACGGCGATTAACCTTCATGAATACAATCGGGCGCAATTCGACGACGGCAGAATGGTGGCGACGATCGAGTGGGTCGACTTTATGGCGCGGCCCATTGCGGCTGTGCGTACATGTGCACGCGTGTACATGCGTGTCCTTACGTGGGCGCTGATACGCGCCACGCCGGCCGCGGCGAGCCTCCCCCTATACGTTATATTAACACATTAGCTCCACTCGCGTGCTAAAACCCCGTAAGCCGTAAGTAATAATAAGGGTCGTCTCTCCCTTTCGACATTCGCGAGACGAGGCTCGCACGCGCGTGAAAAGGAAAAAGAGAAAGAAAAAGAGGGAGGCGGGGAAAGGGTTGGAACGTACCATATAAGGTGGTCGAACAGGACGACAGAGGTAGCAAACGGCGTATGTTCCATGCTTTCCGTTTTATGTATTTGCCATTCCGCGTCCTCTCTTTCAAGGAACGACGAACACGTCGACGCGATACAGCAGTCTTCGACTTCCAGGATTATAGAAGTTAGTTCAGTTTCTCCCCTCTCGCTCTGCCGACACGCTCGCTGCCAGCTACATGTGGCGAATCGCATCGATGACTCGTTCAACGATCTCTCAAGGCTCACTTTCAAAATTCCCTGTCGCGAAGAGATGAAATCTGCCGCGCTGCACAGACAGATCCGTTTCAATATCGCTGATACGTGCAGTGTATTTCGAATCGCTTCGAGAACTCTCGCTTGATAATTTCAAGGTTTATTCGGAAAGATCGTTTTTAGAGTCGCGAAGGTGATCGTGACGCTAGAAAGGCATCACCTATTAGCGAATCGACGTGTTTCGAATTATAGAAGCAGATCGCAGTGATATCACTGCTTATTAGACGAACAAGCGTTCATGATTTATGCATAAATTCATCTCGTCTTTCATCGTAATTCATCGCTGTTGCAACGCTTTGAATCGAAGCGAAGGCACTTCTCGGAACTCCGTCCAAAAGTTACTTGTGCAGAATCTCACAATGGGAAGAACGATTACTCGCACTTGTCGTCCATTCGTCTCATCTGTTGCGATTTCGTTTCTTCTCTCGACATTGCTAACGATGATGTTGTTCTTGCTGCAATTGGACTTGCTGCAAATAAAGAGTATCGCGCCACGATGCAAAAACACTTGAATGAACGTGTCCCCGTCGAGGATCAGATTCATCCTGAAAAGAAGAGGCCAGAAATCATCAGACGGAGAGTCAAAACTCTCACAATGTTTGCACGGAACACCCGGCGCAGGCACCTGCTGCGAACCTGCTCGCGAAACATCTTCTCGCTACTTTCTTGCCAGCGTTGGTACTCAAATTTTCGACCGCAACTACTTCATAAATCGCTCTCACGAGCATAAAACGCATTCAAAATCCAAATCTGTACACAGCGACTTGACGATTACCCGGTATTACCCGGTATTTTAATGAAGTTATCATCACGATAAATCATTTATCTTATAAACATCTTTACAAAATGATCTTTACAAAAATCGTTTACAAAACGAGTGTAAATCAGAAATTGTATATAAGAGAAAAACAAGACGTTATAGATTTATAGCTTATACATAAAAGATAAAAAAGACATTGACGTTTATAAATAAAATCAATGTTCAGAGCGTGAATTTTCATTAAAATAAATTTTACATAAAAATCATGCGCTATTTATTATTTCAGCATACTAATTTAATTCACGATAATTCAGGTGCCACTGAAGAATAATTACGCGGAGTTAATTTCGAAGACGCTTGTACGATTAAATGTCGAAAGTCGCGCTGGTCATCGTCGGAACATGTCCGAGACTGACGTAAGAATGTCGTCGCAATGTAGCGAGTTGAGAACCGCTTAGGCCACACGCACACTCTTCGGTGGCTCCAATTAAGCGGGCAACATTAATTTCAACCACCCGGTCCGACCCCGCGGTTATCTCCTTCTCTCCCGCTCCCGTCGTTTCGTCAGTCCTTTCCTTGTCCCTTCGTTCCTGTCCCTGTCCTCCTCCTCCTCTTCGTAACCCCTTCCCTTACGTCCCTCACGTCCCGATTCTCCTTCACGTACCTTCCATTCGCTCTTCCGCGCGCACACGCATACACACGCTCGTTTCCCTTTCCGTTTTCTTCACGCTACGCTCGCCCTCGGTGTACGCGAATTGCGCGTGTCGTAGTGCGTGCGTCGCGTGTACAGGTACGTAAATTACCATTCGATCTGCACGCCCACACGCGCGTGTCATCGCTCGATGCACGTATAAGGCGAGCATGTATGAAGCGTATTGTCATGTCGGCGCGGATCGTCGAGTTTACGCGAGCATATAGATTGTCATGTGTGCGTGTGAGTCGTTTATACTTTTGCATAATTCCCTGCGCTCGCTAAAATCGTCGATATTTTATTTATTATTCGGACTCGAATGTCACCCGAAAACACATTCATGAACAACATTCATCATGTTTATATATATATTTGTCTCTCGATCGGAATTTATTGCATTGAATTTATCGAATATCTCTACTGCTTTGTTCTTTTTTTTTTTTTTTTTTGGAACATGAGTTCATTATTATCTTATTGTAGTATTCGTTGATAATGTTACCAAATGCCGAACTGAAAAGTCGTGTGCAAACAGACGTATTACATTCGCATTTAATGCACAGTAATTCGCAGTAATGTTATATTGGCAGACAAACGTTTATTATGAAATATACATAGTCAATGGAATAATACGTTAAAATTTCGTGCGCGTTGGAATGCTTTTTAAAATTTATATCGTTGATGATTATTCGATGAAAAGAACAACCATTGCAAAGTCCTGTCAACAGCAACAGTTATAAATAAGTATATAAATATGTAAATACGCGTATATCTTATATATGCAGCATCGAGTTTCATATATATGCTAATTACTAGAAATCGCCTTTCTTCTATAATTATTCTCTACCACGTGCCATCGCATTCGCGATTCTTGCGATGTTGTTTAAAACAGTTTAGCCTTCACAGAAATAATGAAAACGCATTTCGCTCGCGCTCGATCCTTCATCGCGCGCCTCTACTTACACGCTCGTTTAACTGCGCGCTAATGCGCGGCCATCATTTATTATTCAAGTGCGTATCCTATATTTAACCAGCCGCGTAACGAAAGCTCCGTTGTTTGTTTCCACTCATCTGCGTATCCAAAGCTGGTCCTCCGTTCCGGTTTCTCGGATTCTTTTCTACTGTCCCGCACACTTCTCCCCATCCGTTGCTTCTAAGCGATCTGATATTCCATCATGTTCCTTTTCGAGCGTCTACCCAGTCATATCTTATATCAACTCACCGCTTTTATAATACATTGTCGAGCGCATTTGCGACCTCGTTTCGTTCAAGCCACGTTAGCAAATGCAATAGTTTACATCAGCGAACGGCAACTTCCTGGGCACGTGGCTCGTGAAGAACAGAGTCGGAATAGAGAGAAGACAGTGATAAAGAACCATGCCTCTTCTCTTATGACTTCCCTCGTGATAAACGTTATGAGTTTCACTATTTCACATCAAAGAACCGTTAAATTATGTATTAAAGGGGAGAGATTTTTTTTTTTTTTTTTTCATAACGCAATGGAAATTCGAAAGCTGTTTAATATTAGCAAATTTATAATTAATCTAAAATTCCTATTTCTATCATAAAAAAGCCAATTAAAAACATAGAATAGAATAGAATGTATTTATTCAATTCAGTATATATACAACCAAGAAAGGGACTTGTGGTTTACAATTTCTAACTTCATTCATCCTTCCGCATACCTTCAACTCTTTTTTTTTTCCCCTATCAATTACATTATCACTAAATTAATTACATTATCACTAAATCCGCTGTACCAAGTTTTTTCCTTTTTTCCTTTCTGTCTTATCTATCAATAAAAAATATAATTATAATAATCACAATAATATTAAATTTTGACAGGAAGTTTCTTCTCTCTTATTAAAGGAAGTCAAGGATTGTATATTAAAGGATCACAGAATACACTTTCGATAGCGTTTTGAAACGGTAAACGGATAACCGTTCCGAGCCGACACCGAGCCGGCTCGCGTCAATCACCACGTAAGAGAGGCAGAGTGGTGGTAGTTTACTTTGGTGCGTACCAAGTTCCTCGCCACATGCTTGGAGAAGCCGAGGGAACGTAATAGAGCGAAAGGGTGAACACCAGCGAGAGAAGCCGAAGAGTAGCATGAGGGAACGTCACGTTACGTTCCACGGCGGAGTGACGTTTCTAATGCGAAACTAAGAAATTAGAACAGTCGCGCTGTCTAATGAGATACTAATTGCGCCGCATTCTCATTGTATTGACTCGACCGGGAATCAGATAAACATAACTCGCGACCGAGGGAAAGTGAAACACGCGTCTGTGAGATTTAATCCAACTACTAAATTCACGAACTAGGAAGCAATCTGGATAGAGAGGAGCGATTAAAATGTCTATTAAAGTATCTGTTGAGAAGAGATCTACGAGCAATCTCGAATAGAAGCTCGAAGGTAATATGATATTTACTTCAAATAGAAGTAATAATTGACATGATTTAAATTTAGATCCAGAGAAATGGCAATTATAACATTTACCATTTGTAATAATAATTCAAAACAATTAAATGATTGCAAACTATAAGAATAAAAGAGAATTTCTCTTTGGTAGATACTCAAGCAAGCTTTCGATAATCGTGAGAAATAAAGAGGTATGTTGCGATAGTAGAGAACGCGGCGTGAAAATATAAGGAGGGAAGCCGTCTTTAGATTTAATCATTTTCCATAAATCAGTCAGCGATGTTAATATTATCTATTTTAGAACGAATCTCGTGAGTTAAATACCAAACGTGCATTCAACAAAATCGCCAAGAGGAATATACCTAATTCATGGTAGCGCAGATAATCACGGTGTTCTTCACGTGCGCTTATCCCGTCGCGCTCAACGAGGCGAGATAATGTCGTGCATTTGAAAATAAGGTGGAACAAACGTGCAACGCGCGGATAAATAACACGGTGGAGCGTATACGCGAAAACGCGCACGGAACTGCGCGTCGCGTGTTAACGCGCGCGACCTTTCGCGCGTCAGAAGGAAACCGCGCGCGAAACGGATTACGTCTCTACTTCACCGTCCCTTTAACATCTTATCTTCGCACGAACAACAAGATAACAAATCACGTACGACGAAATAGTAACTCCGGTAAGTATCACGTTCGTATACATTTAGCGCGAAGCAATGAACTTTTAACCCTTCCAAGCTGACGCCAAAATCTATACACTATGTATCATAATACAGTTAATGACTGGGTCTGTAAGATCCATTTAATTAATTCTCTATGAAAACTACATTTATAAATTTTGTTGAAGTACAGAATGTGCAAGTGAACCTCTACTTTACGACAACTGATAGAGAAAGATTCAATGTCTTTAAACTGTTTGAAGGTGGCTTAAAAATACAAAATATAAATAATAGGGAGCATACAGCCACAACACTTTTAACGGAAGTCATATATTTAAAATTATAATATAATAACGTAGACGTTTCGTTTCAAGATTTGATCATCAATACATAACAATATCAAGATTGTTAAAAAACTGAATTTCACGAATGATAAAGTAATATTTTTGAAAAATGTATTTTCTTGCTTAATTTAAATAGAATCTGGAAATTCCGTATTTTTCACACGAATTCGCACTTTGCTTCTTGCAATAAAGAATTCTAAACTTAATAGAAAATAATACATAATACGATTGAATATTGTTCAACTTCAATTTCTGGACTTCAACTTACTCTGTTAATTCGTATCATGGCGATTGTAAAATTGTTTTTTCATCTTTTTTGACGAGTTTTTATTGTTAATTATATGTATTTTTTTTTTATATCTTGATGTTGTTATGTATGATGATGATCATGGAATTTTTGAAACGAAACGTCTACGTTATTATAATTTTAAATATATGACTTCCATTTAAAACATGTAGTGTTGTAGCTGTATGCTCTCTATTATTTATATTCAATGTCTTTTTTTATCTACAATTTGAGACCTCATAATATCAATGGTACAGATTATACAATTATTGAAAATTTTTTTTCGCTTCTAAACGATCTATTGCTGTAGTCGAGAATTGAAAGACACTAAATAATTTCAAAAAATCAAAAAGAATGAATATTAAACGTATCTTAATAAGAACCCAAATTTGCAAATGTAATATAAAGAAAAAAATTAAATTGTGACATTTTTTACAAAAAGAATTATTGATTGAATGAGTCTAATAGACCTACTGTCAGCTCCAGAGAACTTTAAATGAGCGTGATAACAAAGTATCTCTCCAAGAGATGATACTTTTTTCTTTTTTTAATTATTAGCACTTGTCTCTCAGAGCAAGTCCTATGGATGTCAATACGGTCAGAAGAGATGATATAGACTGTCGTGAGATAATCGAAGTTTAAAGTGCCAAAAGTAGCTCGCATTATGAGATCGCGATCGCAACGTCGTGCTTCTCGCCGGCATATAATGGGACCCGTGGGGCTTACGTGATCGCGAGCGATCGCGAGCGATCGCGAGCGTTAGTAGTATCTGATTACGAGATGTATATCTATGGAGACGGTGCGGCGCGCGATAAGAGCCAACTGGTCGTTAAATCGTGGTATATGCGCGATTCTATAACCGGAATATAAGTATAACGCGCGATTGTAGTCTGTACCGATGTGATGTGCAACACGTGCGAACAGTTTCGCGTGAAACGCCGATGCGTGAAAACGTGGGAAAAGACGTGGGGGAAGATCCGAAACGGGATAATTCCATGTAGCACAGACTTTCAAGGGACGTCTTAAAGACGTCTAGAGGATGTTCCCAGGATGTCTTTTAAAATATGCTGTGTAGAATCATATCGTCGTTTTATGAGATGCCGTAATTGCCATTGATGATGGTTAGTTCGCTCGAAATAGACTCCTCTCGATCGACGCTGTGAATTCACTGATTAATGATATTTAAGCGGCATCGATGTGCATCGACATCGTAACTCACTCATGCGTTGCGCCAGTCGCGAATCATCCGCGAACGAGCTCGAATATGTACGTCTTGCTTTTAATTCAATTAATCGTCATTACGTCACCGTCCAGAATATCTAGGAATAGACCGGTATTATTCAGCATAAATTTACGATATCTCGTTTATAACTCGAATGAAAACGTTAATAATTTTCTTATAAGATGATAGCCTTATAAATCAATAATCATATGGCCTCAAAATTAAATCATGCACATCAGTATAAATTTACTTACTTGTCATGTTTAATAAATTTTACATAATCTTCTCTCTTTTCTCTCTTACTCTATTCATATTTGCTGCGTATTTTTCAAGGATTTTGATTTGCCGATTAAATTCGTCTTTGTCATAAACGTGTTATAATATTATGAGCGTAAGAAAAATATTGATTGTTTATATATGTACATAAAAGAGAAATTTTATTAAGATATATTTTTGCTTTGTGGTAACTTTATCGAGGCACATCCTCTTCATCAAATCTCGACATATTTTGCAATGAATCAAAAGTGCCTATTATATATGGCTTGTTGACGCGAATCAGCTACTGGAGTCTCGAATTCCTCTGCATATTTTCGTCGAAAGACAAGATAGATGCAGAACGATACGATCGCCGTGATGATCGACGATTTGCACGATAACTCAGTACGCTCAACATAATAATTAATAACTGCGCGAGCGCATATCAAGTCCTTCCATGATGTGGAGAACAATGTACGTCGCGCGCGTCGTCGTGATGGTTTTGTTTCGCCAGCAACCAACTTACGGAGTCGTATGTATGAGTCTCGCGTTAACTGGATGTATACCATTCTCCTAATCGGGGAAGGGGACCGATGTAATCCCGATATGTAACGTAATAATAATGACGAAGCGATAAAGATCTCAACAGTGCCGGTCACGCCTACAACATATAAGACATGACGATGTGTAGCAATACGGCGATCGTGACTGCGCGTTGGAGCGCAATGATCCTTGCAAAGTGACTTTCCTCCACGAGATAACATCGAGGCTACACGAAAACTAAATGGCGAAAGACGTTGGGAGATTATAGTTCCTGCTTTGCGCCACGTTGGTGATTGGGATCCAGGACAGATCGCCGCTTTCTAAACCTTTTCATCCGCGATCCAAAGTAAAGAGACATATATCCTTTTTGTACGATGCTAACCAATACGGCTCGAGAAATTGTATAATCGCACGAATGTAACAGCAAAGTATACGTTTTGACGCAATTCGTAAAAATATTGATGCAACTAATTATAGATTTATGAAAGGTAATGATTAGCTGCAATTGATGATATGTGGAGGATGCATAAAATTTATTGTTGCTTATTACATACCTAATTGCTTTGCGAAAAGAATAAGTGACGATGTCAGGAAGGAAGAGAAAGATCGAAAGCAAATGAAAGGATCAAGAGGAATAAGAAAGGGGCGGTCTTGTTGGTAAAACCGGTACTTCTGCATCGACAGCGTAGGATGCAATGAAGCTATTAATCGTCTCTTCGAGCTACGCATTACTCGCATATGTCTCATAATTTTTGATTGCTTATTATCGTAAGTTGTACTCCTTCGAGAGAGAATTAACTCTGAAAGATAGATCCTTCTCAAACTCTAGATTTAATTTTTTTTTTAATCTTATATAAAACCTCAATTTTTTTTTAAATCTAAAACAAATCTTTTTAAAATGTATATTTAGATCTTTTGAACGTATAATTGAATTTCTAAATAATTGTTTTGTGTTAAATCCGTCAAATAAAAAGAATGATTAGGTAGAATATTGTATAAAATTTCAATTTTTTTTAAATCTTGAATGAACCTTTTAAAATATACACTTAAAAATCAGACTTTTAAATAACTGTCTGACTTTTAAATGACTGTTTAGCTCGTGACATTAAATCCATCATGAAAAAGTACATGACGGAGCGTTACGTAACAGCACAATTATTGCGCCAGAAAATATTTCTACACGTATAAAAGCTTGAAGATATGACTAGCGTTTTATACTGAAGAATCACTTAAGAAATACCGGTCGCTTTCGGAATGGCACTTAATCGCCGTAATGTAAAGATACACATGCCGCGGATCTAAAATCGGATGATTGTTAATTGACGTTAAAGAAACGAGGGAAAGAGACGGAAAGAAATGGCGAAAAGAGGCAGACAAGACCGCGCCTTAATGGAAACAAGTTAATGACCCGTGGAAACGTAAACGCAGTCACGTACACTCGAGTAACGATCGACGAGTGACCAATCAGTGATCATTATTTATGGTTATGGATATAGTCGCGAATCCAATGATTACTTTTCATATAGTTCTGTGGGTTCACTCGAGAATGCTTTAACGAAGATCTCATAAGAAATCCAATTAACTTCGATGTGATGAAACCACATGTTTAGCAAACGATATTTATATCTAATATCTCAAACAAATAAAAAATTTCTAACATTGATTATAAGTATTGTTTGCCTGAAAAATCGTGTCATGGTTCAACAAGATGAAAACTGAATACTGCAGTATATAGATGGATGTTTATTCTGCAATTGTTTTAAATCTTAGAGTTTGTTTAATTATACTGTAATAATACTGACGTTTGACTATATTTGCATTATTAACAATGTCTATATATAAGATGTCTATATATTAACAAGCGACATTATGTGCACAAAGATTGAAATGGATAAATGTAAAATGTGCATTTGATGAAGTTGTTCGGAAAGACAGGAGTTTTAATCGGTATGTTTTTTCTTTTTTGTTCTCAGGACGAAGTAAGTAACTACCCACGGCGGTTACGAGCCGTACTTGGGCTAGACGAGACTAATGACGAAATGGCATCGGGGAACGTGAGCTTTTCTGAACGAAGCCATTAATACGCTTATTGTGTAAGCTTGTCCCGTGCTCGATCACTGGGCATGTCTGCGTTAAATCGATATCTCAATGACGCGTATGGATATCCAGTGGTTTGCAATCAGATTGATCCATCGAAATGTAAGACGACTTTCACCTCTTTGTGATTCGCACTGTAATTACGTAAATAAATTAATACAGATTAATTTACAGCTTACTTTCGCAATACATGATGATGAATACGATAACTTGATGAGATCCGTTAATTTTTTTTATACTTTTTAAGAACATTTACTTACTTCTCCGTATTAGCTGACTTTCAAGATTTGCTTCTCTCTCGATCTATTTTTCTTTGTACGTGCGTGGAATTTATTTGGTATAAAACTTTTTCAGTTTAAAAAGAGAGAATTAGTCCTCCTTAGAATTGTACTGTCATAAACAACCTTTTTCGTCGCGTTTCATTTTATACCCCGGCCGTCTATACTTCTGAAATACCATCGGCATTGACGCATGAGGCGAAGACAGTTGTGGATCGCAAAAACCTTGCGACATAAATAATTCGAAAATGTGGGTTACAGGGTATCGTTATGCCGCTCGCGATATCATATATTTGCTCGGCGAACGTAGGAAATACATAAACCGTCTATGCGGAATCTGCGTCCTGGATAACGAGTACTGATGCAGAGCTCAGCGTTGGGCCTTAAAACTGTCAATCGGGAGTTGCGAGCACGCTGAAGGCTCGCGACTCAAGACAGAAAGAGAGAGAAAGAGAGAGAGAGAGGGGCATTTGTAATTCTCAAGAGTCGAGAATGACTCGGGAGAATCGAGGAGACCTGCCCGCTCGACTCCGTGTCGACACGCTTAGCCTCGTTTGTCCCAAGTAATGGTCGTAGTCATAACTCAAGCTGCTCGTTCCTACATATCCCGATGTACATACCCGCACAAGGACGAGACGATCAGATTCACGGAAAGGACAAGTCGATCGGCTCTCGCAACTGTCCGCAACTGCGATCACTTGATCGATCCATTCCGATTCGCGACGAGAACGCGACTCGCTTGATCGGCCAATCTTTATATTCACTTTGATTCTTCTCCTGTCATTATCCGATATACTTCACATTTATTACATTCTCTTGAAGCTCCGTTTGCTGTTATAAATTATCGTGTTGTATCAGATTAAAGGATGTTTAGAAGTATGATGTTTAAGAATGTCGTAATAGTAGAAGATAAACTGTAGATTATCGAAATAAAGAAAACACAATTCAAAATTTTTCTTGCAAAATTATTGGTCTGGAGTTAATATAGTTACAGTGGAGAGCATTGCACTTTTATTTCAATAGTTAGGATCGTCATCGAGCTTGCCGGTCTAATTGGTGAAAATTGAGTGAAGTGCGTCTTTGTCAACTGCAATCGTCGAGGCAATGGCCTTAACGACTTAACGACGGCGTCCTCTTCCTTCGTATCATTCTATTAACATATCAATTCACTGCCTTTTAACGAGGATATCATAATTATCGGTGATAAATTTCAGTAACGTTGATTTAACGCAATGCTTTTGGTTACCGAACAATCTGATAATGTTTGTAGCGAAGGTGAACAAGATAGATTTTTCTTCACTTAATTAAAGCGCTTTATTTGCGACATTACCTGTTTTCAAAACGACAGTAAATTGTTTTTAATATCCTGTCTACAATGATAACGAAGTAAGATAAGTATTATCGAAATTACATTCGCAATTGCGGGATTGCAAAAAAAAAACATTGGTAATAAATCTCGATTAAGCGCGCTTCATTAAAATGTAATTTATTGCATCTTTTGCACGATAAAAACTTATCATTAAGTTGTCAATGCTAGTCTACCATCACAATCGCCGGGTGACAGAATCAGTTGACGGAAGAAGGAAGAGGAAGGAGAAGGAGAGGACCGCCTTTAGTCATGAATACTTAAACGACCGCAGAAACCAACACGCAGGTTTTTATCCCGACAACTTTTTACATCAAGCGCAGCCTCTGTCACTCGCATCATTTCGCGCAGATCGTCCTGATAAATTGCGCAAAGACAAGCTTAACACGCTCTCAACTTTGTGCTCGCTGTTTCCCTTCCGGCGACGTTCCGTATCAATGTTCCGCGCAACTAACAATAAAAGAGATAGGTACGTAGGCAATGGGAGAGCCGAGTGGCACTTTAGTAAGCGAGGTAGATCGCTTTACATATCGAGGACGATGCAATTCGTGAGTGTACGACTTACCTCGCCTACGGCCACTTATAATCGCTCATGGCCTATCTGAAAGCGAGACCGAAGCGCAACTAACCGACACCGAGAGACTCGTTTGCCCGTCCGGGTGCATCATCCAGGATGATTGCCGACTCTCATTGTGTCGTCGACACGCTCTATACGGAGAACTTCGTTCATAAACACTGTAATTATCGTGTCACGAGTGACGTTTGAGACGTAAAGATCCGCGGGTAAAGGAAGAAAGGCGCGAGACTCGAGCGAAAGTTACGCTGTTAAAAAGTTTACGATTATTATTAGTTTACAACTCTGAATTCTGAAATATTCCTCATCTCGTATTGTTTTTCGTACTTTCTAATTCTGTCCGATGAAATTACAGTTCAGCTTTCTACATTTAGATTTCTCGCTTTGAGTATAATAAAATCTGTCTCTACGAATTGATTGAAAGACAGGACGATTACATTTAAATTTATCTAAAATGTCTGCTGTTAATTTCACGATATTTTGTCACGTCGCGTTTACAAAATATACCTACCTATTTTCTTGTTTCAAG
The DNA here is from genome assembly GCF_001594045.1 of Atta colombica. NCBI lineage: Eukaryota > Metazoa > Arthropoda > Insecta > Hymenoptera > Formicidae > Atta > Atta colombica. The sequence continues at coordinate 440,349 of NW_017259337.1, read as the reverse complement.
AAGAAATTAAATTACATTTATTTTTATACATATGTTATTAACTTGACAGTTTATCACAGTTGTAAATATAGCTTATTTCGTTTTTGATTACTCATAGTTTATTTTTAAATATACGATTATTTTTGAATTAATAAAATAAAAGGAGATTTTAGATTTTAAAAGTCGGTAATATTGAAATATATATTTTCCTAGTAATATATATTATATATTTTGCAAGAATTTTTACCGTATATTTTTTCATTTCCGATGTTACAATCTGAAACAGTAGTGGCGAATAAACGGGAACTTTAAAATATTGCTTTAAATTTAATATGCATGCGAAGCAACGCAATTCGCTCTCCGAACACGATCGTCGGCCATTTGCTCCGCGTGGAATCCTACTAATTTACAGATCATTTTTAACGAATTCTAGACACCACACTCCCTTTTTATCCTCTACTGCGCCTTCTTCGCCTTTCTGCCGATACGGATGTAATTAAAAGCAACGTGACGAGCAAGTCGAACAGTAGACTGAAAGGGCGATTACTAGAATAGCGACTGCTATTCGTTACGCGGGAATCGCCTGAAGGAGAAACTAGAGGCCAGTAGCTGACATCTATCTCAAGAATAGAACAAGAAAATTAGTAGTGCGGTCGATCGCTGATGGACGAGTAATCTTATAACTTTATCCTTTATATTGATGTTCGCCATACGTAGCGTGAATTTTAACGATACACTTTTTCATTCTTTTCCACGTCCGGAGATCGAATCCTGTCTCACATTTTACAATAAAATTATTCACATGCAAATGAGTAATCAGTAATGTTTGTTTAAATCACTCAGTGCATTTCCTGCGTAACAGCTGAACTAATTAGCAATGTAAATGTCATGTCGCGCGCGTGCACGATTGTGCAGCGAAAAAAAATGCAATTAAACTGACAGACCGAGCTACGAGCTGACGTCTATCTCTAGGAGTGAGACAAGGAAATTAGTGTTTCTCCGAGGCCGCACGTCGCTGGATATTCCGCCGCGGTACTTTTGGGGTTGTGCTTAGCGAGAGAAGGGCGTCTTAGCATTATTGGTTTTACCCTCAAGTCTTTGGAGAGGGATTACCGTAAGTAGGGAAGGGTGAGAATGAGAAGAGAGAGAGGAGTCTGGGGGAGCACGAGAAGCTCTTCTCTCGGCGCGTGTTTCCTGTGCTTGACTGCAAGACTGCCTCGCTTAAGTAATTAGACTGCCGGCTGTTCGTTACCTCAGTCATTCCTGAGGAGGAGAAAACTGCCAAGGATGGTATGCGTACGTTTAGCACAGCCAGCCGACGTCTCGATATCCCATGAGCGAGCTTATTCGTTTGTTTTTTACAAATTCGTATTTTTCATGTATTTTTCTCTTTTTTTCTGTTTCTGTATGCGTCGAGAATTTTCCATTTGTTTTCTAAAATCTATTTAAAAGTTTAATTTAAGAAAAATGAATAAAGCTCATTCGCGTAACATTACGGGGTATTAAAATGTCAACTAGCTGCGTTAATCATCGTGCGTATATCATCCTTGGCATTCCTAACTACGTTATGCTGTGCGCATGCATTTTGTGTGCTGTCCTAATTTAGAAATAATTTTCTATTAATTAAGATGCTTTTCCTATACATTTTACTAAATTGTTTATGTAAACTCGCGCGAAAGACTGTTCAACAAATACGGCGTATGGCACATGTTATCGTTACACATACCTTGATAAATTTTTCTTTTTAAATATTAGCATGTTTGGTGAAACGCAAAAACATTACGTCGCGAGCAGTCACAGTCTTGTAAAATATTTTATGGACGCCATCGAGCTCGACGAAGATGAATTTCTTGAGAGATTTTTTTATGACTATACGGATAGAAATCGATCGCGTCGCCAGCTGTAAGAGCCAATCGGAGACGGGAAACTAACGACTTAAGTCTCGACAACGTGCGCCAATGCTCGATCGTGCGGAACAAACTGCTTTTCCGATAATATTACTTAAAGCATGTACTATGATCTTCAGCTTTGAATGATTACGCGTTGTAAAACGATTTTCACTGCGAAATTCTTACGTGCCGGACGACCCTCGTCGTCGACAGTAATTTACTACCGCGCAGCAACATTCGATAATTATCATTTGCAATGCGACTTATACCATACAAGCCTGTAATTTCTGATCTCTCTTGACCGATCGTTAAAGCCTGGTCATAGACAAACTGTTTGACAATCAAGAAATTTTCCTTTTAATGTTTGCTATTCTTTAACAGCGACTGTTCCTCCTTTTAAAAACCAATATTCAATAGGTCTAACGATATATTGAAATATGACTATCGAAAAATTCATTAAAAAATACCAAATAGAATTTTTGAATATAAACTTCTATAAAGTTACGAGAAAAAAAATTATTAAATAACAAATACATTAACTCTATATAACTCGCGTAATAGTTTTTTAACATAATTATTCGCGTGCGGTGTTTTTGATACTCTAACATTATATATATTTTATTAATTTAATTATTATTATTCTTTTTCATGATAAATATTGATAATATTTTATACATTCTTTAATAAAGATAAATACAAAAAAATTGAAAATAGCATTCACATTTAGCGAATTTACAAAGTCAGGGTATCCTGAACATCTCACGGGAATAATAAAGGTTTAAATATGATATGTATAAAAAAAACAATATATTGAAAAAATATCTATAAAAATCTATATTCTTTATATTATAATTATATGCAAAACGTTTTGCTTTTTTGCTTTCGAGATAGTCAGCTTCATTAACTTCAATAAACATTGCGCAATGATCGATGTGTGACTCGAAGTCGCGTAAAAACATTTACAAGAATCACGCAAGAACCGTCGATCTACGCATTTTTTTTTCCATGCGAGAAGACATGTATATATAATTTTTCGCAAGCAAGTGAGCAATGTGTATGGCGCAAACCGATCATCGCGAGACGGTCTCGAAATTTCCATGGAATATTCAGCAGATCGAACCGACCGATAACGTTAGTGTTGATCGTTATGATTTGATTTATACGCAATTATATAATCGGTGGTGCGTGCCGTATAAACGCGGTGCGTTCGTGCCGCGCCGGGCGGCATATAGTGTTTATCCTGTGAATTATTAGTTGGGAATTACATGCGGGAATCACACGAGAGGAAGTAGTCACGCTGGAAAAATCGAATTGCGTCCAGGATCGCGTGGCCCTTATTTGGCGAAGCAACGCACAGCCTCTTATGATAACATGCATGAAAGTTCAAGTCAGTTCAAACGAGCTCTAAAGAATCTCACTTTTGCTCAATTAAACGAAAGATTTATTGCAACAATGGGTTAACCAACAACGTAGACAAAATATGTGATAGAAATAAAGAGATCCTGTAATAAGAATCTGATTAAAGAAATAAATATAGTGTTTTGATTGATTCTCCATATATTTTCGTGAAAGTGAGAGAAAAAGAAAAGGGATAGCTATAAGAGAAAATGTCTTTGTCAAAATTACAGGATTTCTAAAAAATAGATAAATGACAGAGCACTTTATATGTCCTAGAGATTTTTACAAAATTAAGGTTAGCTTATTGTAACAAACATTTCAAATATCACCGAATTCAGAATATTTCTTTGTATTTCAAAATTCAAATCAACTTTCGTATAAAAATAGCTGAATATACTTGTTGCATTATCCAATATTTTCCTCATTCTCTGTTAATTATTTCAATCTCGAGAAGAGGGACTTACCTTGGGACTTCTTTGTCGAAATCTCGCACAAAGTTGATCGGATCTCAAGCGCTTGCGCTGACGCAACGTAAACGCGCGAATAGTGACGTTGCGTCGGCATAAGATGCGCAACATGGCTGCGATAATAATGCGTTTGATTTACGATAAAGCCACCGCTGCCTGGTCCGTCCGACGTCACGGTGATTTCGCGCGAACGCGTCCGCAAGCGTGATAAGGCAAGTAGGATCGAGACGGAAGGATTTACTTCGTCGGCAAGACGATCCTTTCAGTCGGACGTTTATTCCATCGACGAACTTTCCGACCTCGCGCGGCTCCTCCCAAGTAACTAGCTTGTTATAGAAGACACACACGCGCATAACCGGACTTAGACCTAGCGTACCGGAGAGAAAAACACTTAAGACAGGCTTACAATAAAAGTTGCCGTAAAACTTGCCGACCGGTGGTTCGTTAATTTTTCAGATTTATCGGCGTGTAAACTTGCTGAATCAATGTCTGCTTGTAAAGCCGTATTGCGAGGCATTGTTTAAAACCTGATGTCTACCTGTATAGTCATCTCTGTGAGATTCTATTCCTTAACGCAATAGCAGCAGCGATTGAGAAACTTACTTTTAACTAGCGTTAAAAAGAATGACAACTTTATGACAGAAAAGAATACATTTCGAGAAAATTTAATCTGAACGAAGATACATAATTGCTTATTTATGATATATCTATATAACAGAAAACAATATGATTACTTATATTTACATACATTTTTGTAAAATGAATAAGTTCGTTTGAAGAAGTTAACTTCTTTATGTTATTTCAACATGATGCATTGTATGCATTGTCGCAGAGATGTGATTGGATAGACATATTGACAGATACGAGTTAACGCTAGAACCATCTCGTGTTTCAGGTCCACGCACGAGAAGAGTGAAGAGGACAGACGGACGCGGCGGTGGCACCCCCGAAGAGAAACGTCCCAGGACCGCGTTCAGTGGTGAACAATTAGCGAGACTGAAAAGGGAATTCGCGGAGAATCGATACCTGACGGAAAGACGGAGGCAGCAACTCTCGAGGGATTTAGGTCTGAACGAGGCGCAAATCAAGATCTGGTTTCAGAACAAGCGAGCGAAAATCAAGAAAGCCAGCGGCCAGAAAAATCCTTTGGCTCTTCAGCTAATGGCACAGGGGCTCTATAATCATTCGACAGTACCGCTTACTAAAGAGGAAGAGGAACAGGCCGCGGAACTTCAAGCGAAATGACGATTGCAAACTTAAACGCTCGGAAAAATCTAACGTTGCAACTTTGATCCCCTGAATTTCGTATCTGACCTCAAAGGAGCCACATCGAACCTTCTATTTGATTTTAATTCTTTGTGCAAGATTTTTTAGAGAAATTTTAAAGAATAAATAAAATCTGGAGATATCAGATTAGCGTGAAAAATTCTCCCAATATGATCGGAAAACATTCGATGTAGGAACTAATAATTTTTCTTCTGCAAAAAAAATTAAAATATTACTTATTAAAAAATACTTTGTTAATTTCGCAGGTTTTTGAAAATAAATCAACCAAAGCGCGATGTAAATCTTTATGTATTATTTAAAAAATAAATAAATATATAATGTATTACTTTAAAGAGAGTATATCAGGCCACAAAGCTAATTAAAAAAAACTTGTAGAATGGACCAAAGTCGACACACGGTCTGTCATTTCTCTTCCTTCAAATAAAAGACTGGAGTATTTATTTCGCTAGACGTATTAATACAACTCATTAGACAGAGTCAACTCGAAGAATTCTTGTCTTATAATTAGAGCTTCCGATAGAACAACAGTTTGGTAAATATCGCTTGCTCTCATTTAAATCGTGAGCAGGAAGTTAATTCTACTGAAATGGATATGCGAATAAGTTATGATCACCGTTCCTTGCCATCGCTTTAAGAAGACATGAAATAAATACTACGTTTCTAGACAGTAGTATGTACAATTGGATCAGATTTTTGTAGAAGAAAAATAATCGGCGAAAACAAACGAATTTCCTGAGATGATTTGTATAAAATATTGCCGTGTAAAAAAATAAGAAAAAAAAAGAAACTAGTTAATAATATTTCGTATTGTTGGAAGAAAAAGAAATGGATTTTTTTAAATAAGAGAATATTTATATTATTAGATAATCTTTTCTCGCAAAATTGATCGAATTTATTGAAGAAATAAAATACACTCGATTAATCAGATTAATGTATCGTGCGATGGCATGCAGCGGTTATAATTTATTATGGAGGAGATTAACAAGTGCCATTTTTTCCAATTTTTTCGTTAAGATTGTTTATACGAAATCTTAGAGAATCGTCTGGTGACGAGGAAGAATCGGGATTGGACGAATAAAAGTAGGGGGAATAAGAGTTTCCGTTAATTTATTGTAAAAATGTAAGATATTATATATCGCGAAACACTGGAGTGATTGCGACGTGCAATAGAAGATTATACATAATAGAGAGAGAAGTAAATAGAGACGAACTATGTATAGGTGTGTTGTATATGTAATTTCGCGCGGAGCGACGTGTACATAATTTACCATTTAGCGACGGCGTTGTCCCGATAGACTGTTTAAAATGTAACTTAGCTATTTATTTACGTATGATATATGAAGCGTAGCGAGCGCATACGAACGATCAACGCGACAACTGATACTTGTAAGATTATTTAAATTCGAATTAAATATTCCCATTATCAAGCCAATGAGCAATGATTTATTTCGTCAACACCTACCTCTCTCCAAGTTACGTGAATGTTTGTTCGGATAAAGTATATAACCTGTGACAGACGTCGACAGCTGTATATGGAATCGAAAACCCGATTAATGAATTATGACATGGCGACATGTCATCCGTGAGATATGTCACGATCAATGGCCATAACAAGTAAATAAGTCATTACGTCACTGAAGTGAGAGAGAAAGAGAGAGAAAGAGAAATAAATTACATTTGAATAATATTAAACTTCACAAATTTATAGTGCTTAATACTTAAAATAAATAATTAATTACTATCTCCCGATCATTTTTTTTTTATTAGATAAAAAAATTCCACAATTTAAAAAAAATTTTTAAATCTAAAAGTTATTTATAATAAAAGAAACGACTAGAAAATTAATATACTTGTAAATTTTTTATGTAAAACTATTTTTCTATTAAAATTATAATAACTTCAAAGTAATTGATTCTCAGAGTTTTATTTCATTCATAGTAACGCAAGAAAATAATTATTACAGATAGAATTTACTTTGTTACGATAAATTTTTATAGATTGTGTATCCTATTTGTTTTATGAATAATTCATAGCGATGAAAATAAAGTAAAAGTAGAAAAACAGATCTTTTTATAAATTTCAGCACGTCGCAAAGAAAAGCGAAAATGATGGTCGAGACGATTTCTATACGGATGAAAACGGCGGGGCGGGTCGATTCGCATTCAGGCATTTGGCGCATGCTTCCACCCCCGGCTCGTTTCAGGCATCGTACAAGCCCCATGAAAAGCCCCTCCTGCAGGCGAGATATCGATTGATTTACAGTCGAAAGGTGGCCATCGTTGATATCAAGCCAGCCACGCCTACGTTATACCGTAAACGCGTTGCGTGTGTTGCGTTACGCTGATCGCGAGTGGTGTCGGTTAACGCGCGTCATACTTCATTTAACCCTACTATCGCTGTCCACGCAAAAGTACGTACTGTCTCTGCGTTCCTTTTCGTACCACTTTATTACTTTATTACATTGCCAGGGAATATTGGATTTTTTCAGAAAACTAAACGCAACTCTTAAATAACAAATTTCGTTTTTCTGGCATCTTGAGAATATACATAATTTAAAAACATACAATTATTAGGTCCACTTAATAATAAATCTCTTTGTCAAAAGTATAGAACAATTCAATTTTCTTTATGTTATATTTGCAAATTTGGATTATTCCTATTATAAAATTAATCGATTTAATGTTTGTTCCTTTTTATACGAGTTACGCCACTTTGATTCCTTGATTAATTAATGCCTTTTAATTAATATGAATTAAATAGGTAAATATAAAGCCAGTAAATGTTAAAAATTTTTTTGGCATCAGCTCCGAAATATTGAACATCTCACATATACAATTATCTAATAATAGTAATAATAGTAATAATAATAATAATAATAATGATAATGATTGTGTAATGATAATAATTATCTTTTGCGAGTCATCATTTCGAGAAAAGTAAGAGAGTTTCTAAATTTGAATCGAAAGGAAAAAAAAATTTATACTTTCGTATTTGAAATAAAAGTAAATAAACTTTAAAATTCTTCGCGGAATTATAATTAAGTGTTTTTGTCGTCGAAATTCAAAGGTCGAAAACCAAAGATATCCGAGGGAACATCGAAACTTGAACGTTGCTGTCAAAAGGGATGCCTGGTAAGTAATAGGTAACATTAACGTACAAGCTACAGCAGAGTGGAAGGACTGACATGACGAATAATCGACGATAGTCACTTTCGACTAGACTTCCGTTATACCCTCGTGTCCACAAGAAGAAATGGCTCTCTTTAACGCTATGACGATTAGGTGTATCGATACTGTCTTGACCCAATAAGGTTTCCTTAAGATTCAGGATATAAATGCTCAGTCATTATTAACTCCGAAATAAACAAAGTCGTTAAAACTTGCAAGTTACATGACTAATGATTAGCGCCGTTCCGCGTTGCTAAATCATAATTTATCTTGAAAAATAGATGAGAACCGTATATTTTTTATCATATTCAACTACAGCAGTATCATTAATTTCGTTTTTGTTCACTCATGTTTACATGAAGAAAAATGTTTCGTGTCAAGGTTCTTTTTACAAGCAGTTCTCTCATACGAGAGAGAGCTTTAAAATAAATAATCAAAAGAAAGATATGCATAATTTAGTCGTTGCCGAATATATCGTCAGATCTGGTTTTCTTTCGAGCGGATCTCCGACGTGTACGTTCGGATTTCATGATGAAATGCCGAAATCGACCGCGTTTCGGCGCTCGGGAATATATGGAAATCCATGCTGGTCGGTTAGGATTAATAATAGCCAAGGTATATATAATACGACGACCGATCGGGCTGACCCCTTGGACCCCGCCAGTGGTCAGCGGGGCCCAATACGTCCCTGTCAGATTAGAATCGCGGTACTTGACAGACTCGCGCTTCTGTCTGTCCGTACGTCCAGCGATGCCTCTTTGGACACTGGGGGGGTCAAACGCTACGCCAGATCCATAAAGACGATCGTTCTTGCTCCTTTGTCCTGGAATCTTTACAAATGAGATACAACCAAGAGAAAAGCGGATGCATGTGAGAGGGTACGCAGGCATTAACCCCAGCCGACCTTTGTTCGGCATTCTCGGAGAACCGCGTATATTCCTCGTGAACGGGAGAGAGGAACCCAGGTTCATATTATGCATCCGTCTCATTGATCTTTGCTTCGTGATTCGTTCGACGAATTCTCGTTATTTCTCAAATACTCGACAAGGCGATATTAGAAGATAAGCATATCCAAATTTAGTGCAATGTCGGCTCGGGCTAAGAATTAGATTACTTATCAATGAATGATCAACGAGTTCTCTTGTATCAAAGAACCTCTCGACGTCGTAACAGTATATTTGTTGAATTTTTCAATTATTAACTTTTCGGTGTCACTCTATATTGTTTTGTCACATATTTGGGTATTATAAAAAATATCGCGTAAAAATAAACATACTTGTATGTATAACAAATTTTTCTCAATCAAAATGCTAGACATCAAGGAATATATCGGTAAGACACAACAAGCAAATGTATGTATCTTTATTAATAAAAAATTATAGCATAGCAAAGAATAAAAGAAATACTTCCAGTATGCTACACTAAAAGTAGTGAAGGATTAAAAAATATTATTAAATCGCATATTGTTGCACATAGAGAACCATTGCGTTCGTTTTATTCAGTGTGTAGACGACAATTTATATATTTTATTATAATATATTCAGTCGTGTCTATGAAACGATAAACCGAAATCGTTTCCGGTGAAGCCGCAGCAATGGCAGTATTTTTTAACCCGGTTACGCGACTGATAAGAAAACGCTGGCATCATTATCTAAATATCGCCGCACTTCCTGCCGCTTGTATACGAAAGTAGTTAGTCTTCTTAGAACTGATGAACGAGAAATTGAAGGCGTTAACGGATTTATTTCTCTTACGAAAGTAGTAAACAAGTTTCATTGCTTTCCTGTACGCCTCAATAAGGCGACTGTGAGAGGTGCAATATTCTCGAGATGATGATTAAAGATTACTTAATTAATTAATTTAGCTGTTTAATAGCTAGTTATCTCAAAAGAATACGGCTTATCCGAAAATTTATATGGATTTAAACGATAGAGTATAAAACGAAGAGTGGTTCTATATTAATTATTGTAATATCCGATATCTATTACACGTACACCTACTGACACGCCAATAACCATTAACTAAACGATAGAAGCCGTATCGTCAGACAGATCATGGTAAAATCTACAGCGGATCGATCGACCTCCATGAACGAGCGGCTAATGCGTAATGGTAGATACGCCGATAAGAACGTTGCGCTATCAATCGACACACCGCGCTCGCGCTCGCACTCGCATTCCTCTCGACGCGTTCTTAGCGCACCGCGCCGATATATCCGCGCGTCGACCGGTCACGGCAGCCTCGAAACCGATCGTATCTTCGTGCATGGTTCTTTTTCCTGGCGTTATACCTCACCTGGTCGGCTTGGCGCGGTGCAGCGCGGCGTTCACGCTTGGCGATCCGGGATTAAGAGAAGGATAATAATTCGTGGCGGTCCGTGAGAGATCGGAGCGAGACCGGAGAGATCTCCGAGGATGATTGTCGTTGGCGAACGAGGCATTAGTTGTACGGTAGCCGATGCCGATGGATACGCACTCACCGTCGGTGGGTGGAAAGGGAGCCGAGATGAAGGAACCGTGGAAAGCAACGTTGGAAGATCTGATGCTGACGAGTATTAAAATTAATGGTCAGCCGTGTACGCTGACGTGTCACCTTATACCTCCATGCGTCATTTTGATTGACCAATAAATTATCTTTCTGGAAAGAGGGAGGAGGAGGGCGATTTCGCGCCTGATGGTTGATCTTCTTCTCGCGCCGCTCTTTTCCTTCTATATGATAAAAATGCTTTTGTATCTCTTGGTATTGGTACTCAATTGAAAGGTGGATACAAAATGATTACGTCAACAATGATTATCGATACTATGATAAGAAAAAATTATACGACTTTATTTTTGGCAATCACATATAAGGGTTACGTTTTTTTTTTATAAGATATTGTTTAAAAAAGAATAATATTACAAATAATGTAGATTATATGGGACAACTTTTTGCTAAAATATTTAAAAATTTAGATAGATATTAATCTGAAAATAATTTTTGGATCATTTAAAATAATTATACGGGAAACTCAAGTATGATGATTAACTTTGCAAAAAGTTTGAACATTCTAGCAACTAATCTTACATATAATTATATTATATATATATTTTGTGATAGCCAATAAAATTGTTTTCAGATGAGTGTCTAAATTTTTTACTTCAGAAAAACCGTATAATTAAATGAGATAATAATTCTAGCAATAATATAATCTAATACAATTAAAATTATGGAGAAATTGAAAACGTTTAAACAATAAGATTAGAAACAAGACTGAACATATTACTTTAAATACAAAGCGTCATTAAATACAAAGCGTCTGAATGTTAAGATATTGAATTATTATATATTCATATAATTGATTGCATTGAAAGTCCGACAACCATATCGGCAATTATCATTTCTGAAATTAATTCATTTATATATATAATTCAACATCTTAACATTGAGACCATAGTGGCGCTTTGTGTTTAAAGTAATGAAAACATTTATTTATATTTGAGATCGCGAATATCCTACTTATAAAAAAAAATCGATAACGTTCTATTATAATACAATATTGCAGCACCATTAAAAAATCCGTTCCTGTCATTTTAAAAATATTTCTACGATTTTTTTGTTGCCTTGATACCTCGGTCTAGACTGCTTAACGCGCAATTCCAGACGCGCCGCGGCGATAATAACGAACTCTCTGTCTCGCGAATTTCCCCGAAAGAGGCCTCAACCAGGCTTTTAATGGCTCAATCCGCATGTTCCGACAACACGATGTGTGGGCCAACGGTCGCGCGGTTCCCCCTGCAAAATTTTCTTCTGGCCCAAGTTCCCATGGAAGGCGCATTACCCCGGCATCGATGGGACAAAACTTGCGCGTTTGCCTTGTTTTTAGACGCACAAGTGGCCAAATGACTGGGACGCGCTGCTCTCATGCATGAATGCAACGTCAGCTGCCATCCCGAGACATGGCGAACTCTTCATTAACCGTGCAGAACATTACAGGGAATGCGCGCAAAGGGTGCGAAGGATATACAATTCACAAAATTGTTATCGTAAAATTCATATTTTGTTTTTGAAGCGACGACACTCGTCTATGCACGAGAAGATAATGCTACAGAGAAACTTTATAAATAATTAAAAACCATTAAAATTTATGTAACTTTTTAAGGATATTAATTAAGATGTTTGTCTAGCAAACCGATTTCGTTCAATTTGTAAAAAAAAGATATTAATCAATATGTTATTGCAAGTAGTATAAATATTGAAACTGTGGAAATAATTTAGTGTCTACATGAATCAATGTCTGCATATATATATATATATATGTAATAAGATCAATATCAATATCTAGTTTGTCAACTATTCAATCAGCAACATTACTTCTTTGCTTATGCATGTCATTAATATTGACTTTCAATGGACTTTCATTGAAATTAATAAGAGTTTGCAAAAGATCTATTATATCATTCTCATCGCCAAAGATGGTAACGCTAACAAGACTCGCTTACTTTAATACCACTTATTTCCTGCAATTCATCTACCTACAATATCTACTTTGTATTCTTGACACAATGAATAATTTCAACTGTCAATTACTAGAAATTTTATCGCAATCCTACATTTAATCTATTTGTTACACAATGAAAAAGTAAAAGAAATATTATGTGGCGCTCCATTTATTCGTTCCATTTTTCATTAAAATCAATAGAAATCTATTTCATTGCAATTTATTTGATCGCAATCTGATATTGTGGATAGAAAAGAAAGTCCGTAAGAGGATATTGTCTTGCTATTGATCCAATCCGTAAGATCGATCTTAACGAAAATTAAGTGAGAGGGTCCCATGACATAGAATGGTTTATGACACTTTTGGAATCGCGGAGAATCTCGATGGGCCCGACGATCCGTATTTAGTTTCATAGTGTCATGTCCAGCTTAACGCATCCGCGCCTCCGGACAAGTCTCCAAACTCCAAACACGTCTCCTCATAAACTTCTTTAGACGCCACAGCTCTATTCAACAGCGGAACTTGTGGTACCCTCTTCGAAGAGTCTTATGAAATATTTATAAACTATGAATGTAAGATAAACATAATGACATATCTCTATTAATAGAAGTGACATTCTGCAACAAAGATAATGTATTTTCATAAATGTAGAAATATATTTCCGTTACTCTAGAACATTTATTCTCTTTATAGAGATAGAACGGCGAAGAATGATAATGACAATGAAATAACCGTGTTTTACGTTAGAAGAGTAACTTTTCTCTCTTGTCTATTAAACTTGAAGAGCTGCTCTTCACCGTTCCGTTCAACCGCTCAATATATTGACTATATGACTTCATATGTGTTGCTGCTTTTCCATCAACAAGTTCTATCGCTACTTTACTTTCAACAAGAGTGACTTCGTAAAGAATTTTTTATCAAAGTTCGACGCGATGGACGTGTTGTCCTCTTTGGAAATTTCAGTTATGACAGTCGGGAACGATCAACGTCGCGGAATTCCCGAACGATCGTGGTAGCCAATAGGTGGATGAGTCACCATCTTCGGGTCGAGCGTAGAACGTAAAGAGTTGCGGTGAGCAGGGGAAGTAAAGGGGTAAAGAGAGCAAAAAGGAGGAAACGAGCAGCCGAAGAGAACCTCTAAGTGGTGGGGACACCGCCGCGGAGTGGTGGTACTATAGTGGAAAGAGTGGAAAGAGAGAGGTGGGACCGGAGCCCTGGGACCACACACGACGCTCCACGCGTCTGCGACTCGGTTACATTGCTTAATTGTAAACGACCCAGTGGTTCTCATTCGCTGCTTGTTTACTCACCCCGATTATCCACCTGCCACATAATACCTTCTACAAAAATTGCTCAGATCAAAAAGAAAACTGTCACAATATGTTTCTTATGACAGTTTCGATTAATTTTACGAAAAATGCAATATGTATATATATATATATATATATATATATTTCTCACATTGCAAGATATATTTACATTATATATTTACGTAACAATACATTGTCAATCTAATAATTAAAATTAATTGCATTAGAATGATTAGCTTATTATATCTAATATTGAATATTTTGTATCGCGTATATATATTTCTTGACTAAAAGAAATGTTCGTAAAAAGAATTGAATTTTTTATAATCTATTATATACAATTATATACTATATAATTTCATTCTATAGATATACAGTGTAGACATATAACGTATTCACATACTGCAAATGGTTATTGCATATGAAGACATGATATAAACTGACAAGGGTATTTGGAACTAAACGAAGTTGCAGGAGAGAAAAGCACGTTCATATCTGTAACATCATCAATTCTGTCGATAGTTTGGCATGTCGGTTTCAACTAATTAAAACCAGGATCTCATCGAGCTTCTGGCTTCCCTTCTTTACTCCACCGCTGGTTGACCTCCCTGTTCTCTTCGCTTTCGGCATTCCTCAAACGTCGTTTATACCTCTTTCACGAATATTTCGTGTCCTCCTAATAGGCTTACATAATGCCACCGAGAGGAAGAGAGAAATAATAAATTTATTACTAAATTTTGCTAGCATATTATACGTGACATTATGCTTTATTATTCTTTTACATGGAAATTTTATATTACAAATAATAAAAAGATAATTCATTTACGTAATAAAGCTTACAACTTGTATACTTCATAATTGTAATCAATACAAAATATTAAAAAAAAAATTAAAGTTCTTTAAATTTATTTGCATAATATAAAAGCTGCAAATAGTGATATCAACTGAATCTGGGTTAATATTCTTACAAAAATTTAATTTAATTTAATCTGACCAACTCGTAATTGATACCTGAGTGCGAATTCGCACCAATAAAATTTCCAACGTGTGGATTTGAGAAAATTGGTTTTGCTTTACACATAGTTTTGAATGAATAAAGTTTTGTTTTTCGAAAATTTAATATTACCATTCTTAATTGGTTAGAAAATTTTATATTAAAAAACATAAACTTATTTTAATTTTAACTTTCAGAATAGAATTTTCAGATAAAACAAAAGATGCCTAGTTCGCATCAGGTATTTTTTATGTTTTTAAAAAACATCTGTGTTTTTAATACTCAAAATAAATAATTAATCACTATCTTACAGTATTAAATTGATCGATACTAAATTGGATTTTCAAACGACAGTGCTTTTAATATTCAAAATAAGTAATTACCCACTATCTATTAAATTTCTGTAAAGGCATACGCACAAAGCAACGAATTTAAAGCGACGCGAATCTAATGGATCCTTTTCGTCGGGCAAATCTGACTCATGCAAAATAAGATAAATATCTGAATCAATCGCGGCTCCACAATATTCTCCCTAATAATCTGTAATAGATCGGCGTAATCGAGCGCATCGCGGTCGAACGATCTGAAAGCGAAATAGTAGGAAAGGTAAGAGTCACTCGGAAATCGTTAGTGAGTCCGTTGACTGTCGTATATAGTCCTATGGCGATGTCGGCCACGATAATGATGCGACAAAATCACGCCGCGGGCAGTCGAAGGAGAGGATTCCTTGATACGCATCCTTGCTCGCCCTTCGTCCTTCTGTATCACCACGATTCGCGGGTGGCCCGCATGCCCCACACGTGGAACGAAATGAACGAAGTCGACATCGGGATAAGATAATTAATTACAATATACAGAATAGATACGTCAAAAATTGTGACTGTTCGACGTAAATGCCGATGCATTAAATAAACGAAGTAATCATGTCAATCCTATAAAGTACATTTTATCTGAGAAACATCCTTAGATCATCTGAGAAACATCCTTAGATTAAAGTATATAGGAACGTCCTCTAGATGTTTTTAGGAGATCCCTTGGAGGTCTGTATTGTATAGGAATCGCTATATATTTTTAAAGTACATATACATGTAATGTAAATGTGATAATTATACGCACCTTGTATTTTCAGAGGCTGTTTCAGCAATTAAATGGCGTTTACATTGCGAGGAAGAAGAAAAAAGATATAACGATCGCGTGAGTGATATCGTGTAATGCTGTCGAATCGATATTTTCATGTTATACACAAATTACTTTACCGAGGACCGTCTTTTAAAAACGCGTGCATACGTGACTTGTTATTTTATTACTGTTATATACTTGATACTTACCTTAATTGGGAAAATAAGAATAGACGAGTGAGTAATGAATGATTGACAAGCTGCAAGCCGATAAATAAGGCAATGATAATTCAAGGATGACCAGGATAAGACGGCAATTTTATGTAGATAAAAGCATCCGTATTAAATAAAATTGTTATTCGTAATACAAAATCTGCAAAACGCTTTCTATATTAAACGAGATTGGCTCTCATTTTTTATCGTTTAAGAAATAATAATTATGATTATTATTATCATCACAAACCTTAGTGATCAATTTGATACGACATGTACACGGAATAAAGGAAATTCAAGGTCGAATTCAGACTGAGATGATATTTTTTTGTAATAAATTCTTTAGAGTTTTTTTAAGATGCTCGGTCTGATCAGTTATATTAAATTTTTTTGTCAATTTAATTTGTGATATTATATACTCCAGCTTCAGTTTAGGATTGACAAAGGATCAGTGCGTAATTTATTTTATAACTGGAAATTATAAAATTCACCCAAAAATCTTATTAAGCATTGAGATCTGGCCAAATACGATCTTCTTCACTCATTTATATTACATAATTAATTTACCATACTATTAAAAATGTAAAAAATCTTCAAGTTTCTAATATCTGTTTCTTCCAATGTAGATTAATCAAGGTTTACATTATACTCTTCATTTTTTTCTAATTCTAAGATTTAAAAGAGAGATTGAAAAGTTAACCTTATGGAAACAGAAGAGATTTATACGAACCGAATCAATTACATTTACTAATACTAACCAATTACATTTACTAATACTAATATTAATAACTCTGATATATACAGTATTTATTTAAATTATCTATCATCATGTTTATTAAATATTTCAAGAATAAAGATAAAGTATTAAAGCGGAGACGAGTAGTAATGTGACGAAACGACAGTTTATAAATTCGTTGTAGCACACACGTTGGATGAGCACAGTCTTTACAGACCTCCGGTTTACAGTTTACAATTTTCTCCACGGCACACGAGGTTAAGTGTCTTCTCAAGGGAGCAATAAACGGAAGGCGGTAATCGTAAACATAGCGGCTGCAGACATTTTCACGCGTTTCAAGTGCAGTTAGCGCGATACTTTGCTTTTGTGGCCGTCTCGCGAAACGTGGTCACGGTGTTTAAGATACCCACAGTCTCTGGGCGAGCGCTGTATTCGGATTCCCGGTATAACTGGTGGTTTTCGACTCATTAAATTTCACGCTTGATCCCCGCATCAACACGTTTTCGCTTAAACGTAACAAAAATCCCTTAAAGGAATTAGAAAATCGCGAGAAAAACAACGGGGTTTAACAATTGTCGTTATCTTCATCAAATCGCGAATGAGTGTCGCGAATCGTTCTCGATATGCAAAAACATACCGATTTCTTAAAAAATGATAATTTAAAAAATTAAAAAAAGGAAAACTGTTCTTCAACTTGATAGAAAACTTATTGACTAATCAAATAATAATATTGGCAAAAAGAATATATCTTTAACATGATCAAATGTCATTTTGGTTATTTTCATTTCGCAACCCGTAAAAATCTGCCCTTCTTAAGTTGTCATGGTTTTGACCGTTTTTTTTTAAACTACTCTTTTTGTAACGTTTTTAACTTTAATTTTTAAATAAAATTAAATATTTCACTTTTAATGATGAGTAGGATAAAGTTTATTTAACCTATTTACAGTAATAATTAAAAAATCATATTTTTTTAATTGTCATTTTTTTTAAATAAAGAAACTATTAGATATACATATAATGCTGAATTTGCATTTAAACTTATATATAAATTGTATTTATTTATAATTATGAAATTTACAATTACATAAAATTATGAAAAGATTCTTGTTTTTCTTGTTTTTATTACATATAAAGCTCATTTATAATATTGCTGAATAACATCCAAATTAGCAACGTACTAATCAATTTCAGTAAAATCGGTGTTACAGACTTATCGATATTTTCCGAATGTTACGCAACATTGTAAGGCGAAGGCGCCGGCGCCTTCGCGAGTGTCGAGAACAAGATTCGCGCTCATCGCGGCGTTCTCCATATCGAATATAAGCGCGATGCACGATTTGGTATCACAGCCGCGGCGAATGTCTTCGGGGTGGCTAGTACGCCGCGTGTGACGGTGCAGGCCACCCATGTAGCCGTTGTTCGCTCGCATCTATCATGGAGCCACCTTCTTTTCCCGGCAGCTTAAGCCCCAATAAAAGCCCCCGGTTCAGCCTGTGTCTCCGGATCGAGCAAAAAATCGGCCATTACCTCGCGAGAGCGGACCCAGAACTCGATGAATCTAACTCTGTAACTCGAGGACCGGCGAACGTCTATGCTGGACAGATCGCCGCCGCGACGATTCCCCTCCGTCGCTTCCCTTTTTCTTCCTATCCACTCGATTACTGTGTCATTCTCAACCCCCTCGGGATCGGCTGTTGATACTTATTATATAAGTCACTCGATGTGTAATATCAGACGCTTGATCTTCTTTCTCCAAAAAGTATTGTTGAAAAGAATTTCAAGATCGTGTAGATTCTGTTTAGATAATTACACATTGTATTGCACTTGAATCATCATAAATCTATAGACAACCGATGTAATAAATTAAATACAGAAACAGTAGAAATTTGAAATTTTGTCGACTTTCCGCAGATTTTTATAATTTTACAGAAATAATTCTGTACATCTTTTTTATAAAGTTAATGTTTTGTGCTTCCGCGAATTATTACGTGCTACTTGTACTGGCAAAAACAATATCCGAGCTGTTGATTTGTTTCCATTATATGCAATGTGATTAATAATGATATTTGAATTTACATTTGATATTATAATCGAGGGTCAACATGTTACTATCGTTTGCCAATCCGAACCGACGATCGATCGCACCATCTTCAGTAAACAGCGCGTAGTAATCAGGTAGTCAGTCTTCTCTTCATCGCTTAATTATTACGGACGTACGTAGAACACGCAACGATACCATAACCACTGATTTACAGTGACGGAATTTATCACGGTAATAATAATTGCCGATCATTTTTCGCTGCGCGGTCAATCGCCCAATTCCGTGTCTAATTGTTAATTTGAGCGTCAAATTTACATTTTCAATTGCGCGTATTAGACACATAATGAACGTATCGTGTAAATGCACAACATTTTCCCCACAGTTAGATCGGTATAAGAACGTAAAAAAAGCGAAATTCCGTGATACAGATAGTTTTCGAACCATGTAGCCTAAAAACGCCTTCGTCATTACGTTTCTCGCACAACATTCTTGCATAAATTTAACGATAGCGTCGTCTCATCTAACGCAGTGCTTCTCAACCTAATTTATGCTTGGAAAGTTAATTCAAAATCTGAATAATTCTAGTCTTATCTCATAGTTTCTACATTACAATTATTATACAGCGATAAAGTCGAAGTTTTAATAATAAATATAAAATGGACGATGCTATAAAATTAGTTATTAAAAAATATATTTTTTGGATTACAATGAAAAAAACTAGAACATCACTAAATGTTACACTAACTATTTTTCTTTGCAGAATTCTTCATACTGAATATCTCTATGAGTAGTTTCAATGTAATATTGTTTACTAAAATTTAATCGTTTACTCACATCAACGCAAGATTTTTTACTATTTATCTAAATTATTACATAACTCAATTAATTTCCATTTCTGACCAATTATGTAGATATTTAATTTTGCAAATAACACTTCCTATATACAATCAATCAAGTTTGATATATTTATATTTCGACGTCCGATGAGATTTATGACTAAACTAGTGTACACTTTTGGAACTTACAGTGAAATAAGTACATGTTTCATATTTGGCGAAAATGAGAGAGAGAGAGAGAGAGAGAGAGAGAGAGAG